>NC_086447.1:831026245-831201245 GCF_028390025.1 Pseudophryne corroboree | reverse complement strand
GTAGATGAAGGAGGTTTTTTCTACATTGAGAAAGTAGATGCTGTTGCTGGATGGAATAGTCATAATTTCTGAAAATATTTATGAAAACTCAACACACTGCAAGTGTCCTGTGGCCAGAGCCTGATTAAATAAAGCAATCACAGTGGGCAAGTGCCCCAGGACTCTCTCTCTCACAAATGCCCCCTTTAGATTCACAGGAAATTTTCTTAGTTTGGCCGCAAGTACTTTCAGCTGCATTTCTGCCATCATCAAGACTGGCACCAAAGCCGGCCATAGGCATAGGCAAACTAGGCAATTGCCTAGGGCATTTGATATGCCTAGGGGCATCAGCAGCTTCTGATGATTAAAATGATATGCGGCATGCCTATATTCTGTATGTAGCATTTCATATGCAGATACAGCCACAGTCTCACACAGTATATAGGCATGCTGCATATCAGTTTAATCAGCAGAAGCTGCTTGTGCATCCTAGCCACATAGCAATGCAAATAAGATGCATTTTCATTAAAAAAAGGTGCCCGACATTAGCATTGATGTAAGATTTGTGAGGACACATCTGTATCTAAGCAGAGGCAGAGGTCACAGTGTTAGTGGCAGTGTGAGTGCTGTGTGCATATGAGTGGGTTGGTTGTTCAGTAGTGTTCGGAATATGTGTAAGGAGCATTATGTGTGTCATGTAAAAATGCATTAATAATGTGCAACATATGTGTAAAGGGCCACTATATGTGTCATGTGTATAAGGGCATTAATAATGTACGGCATATGTGTAACAGGGTACTACTGTATGTGTGTCACTATGTGTATAGGGGCACTAATAATGTGCAGCAAATGTGTAGCGGGCACTATGTGTGTCATTATGTGTATAATGGCATTAATAATGTGCGCCATATGTGTAAGGGACATTATGTGTAAAAGGGCATTTATAAAGGTTATAATAATGTGTAAGGAGCATTATGTTTATAAGGACATTAATGTGTCTCATATGTGTAAGGGGCATTACTGTGTGGAATTGTGTATAAATGCATTACTAATGTGTGGCATTATGTGTATAAGGTGCTCTACTATGTGGCGATGCATATAGAAAGGGCACTACTGTGTCGTCTAATGTGAATAAAGAGCAATAAGGTGTGGTGTAATGTGAATAAGGAGCAATTCAGTGTGATGTAATGTGAATAAGTGGCTCTACTGTGAGGAGTAACGTTTATAAGGTAAAGTGATACTACCGTGGGATGTAATATGAATTATGGACATTATCGCAAGATAAAATGTGAATAAAGTTGCAGTACTGTGTGGCGTAATTGGAATTGGGGTTACTATTGTGTGGCCATGCCCCTTGCCAGCAAAAATACACCCCTTTTTGGGCTGTGCGTCAAATGTGCGAACTGTTCCTATGTAAAATATGCGGGGTACAAGGACTGCTATGGGTGAGGGGTGATGGTGCTGGGAAAGAGGTGCAAGGTCAGAGGCAGAACCAGCGGGGGTGCTAGGGGGCACCAGCCAAAATCTTGCCTAGGGCATCATATTGGTTAGGGCCGGCTCTGACTGGCACGCTGAGCTCTTCTTCACACACTGGGTTGCGGTGAGGATGTCTCCCAGCTGGAAATTTGCCCCTCTTGCTCTATTAAGCCCCACCCCTTTCTCTCAACCCAATGTCTGTGCTTCTCACCTAGTCTCCACCCTTTCCTCTCTCCTATCTGTGTCTCTCCTTCTCTGGAGCTCTGCAGTCTGCTGAGACTAGGAAGCCTACCTCCTGCTAGTTTGTATATGAGAAGGTGGAGGGGGGATTTTAATTGGATGCGGAAAATTTACCTACAATCAAATTCCCAACGATCAAACTCCCGACAACTATTGACCGACGGTCAAAATCCCGACATGGTCAAAATACCTACATTTAAATTGTCGACAGGTCAAAAAGTTGACATATGTTTTTCATGTTGTTTTTTTAAACGACTTGTTCATACTTTACCATCCCAGTGGACCTGGAGGGGGAATTTAATAGTGTGGTGAGCGCAAAGAGGCACCGTCCCCGAAGTGAGGGGACGCGGTACACTTATATGGTGCCCATGTCAACCTTGTGCCGATTTTTTTACCTGTCAACATTTTAAATGTTGGTGTTTTGACCTTGTCTGTATTTTAATTGTTGGTATTTTGACCTTGTCGGGATTTGGACCGTCGGTCAATTGTTGTCAGATTTTGACCATCGGGATTTTGATTGTAGGTGTTTCATGCTGATCCCATTTTAATGTCATCTTAGGGCGGTGTGTATTATAGTCATCTAGGAGGATGATATTAATGGGATCCGGATGTATTAATACAGTAGCATTAATATTATTGAAGCTATGTTAATTTGAGATGTGCGCTGACCCCCGTGTTTTGGTTTTGCAACTTCATGTTTTGATTTTACCAAAACCGCCCTCATGTTTTGGTGTTGGATCTGTATTTTTTTTAAACAATTTATAAAAACAGCTAAAATCACATGATTTTTTCTTTCTACAATATTGTTAACCTCAATAACAATCATTTCACTAATTTCAAGTCAATTTTGACCTCTTAGCTCACAATATTGTTTTTGTCCAGTTTAGGCCAAAGGGTTGCACCGAGCTAGCTGGATAACTAAACTAAGTGACAGCAGTGGGTGGCACAATACGTGTATGAGTATGAAATAAAATGTATTACTGTGGTACCACCTTCACCAACAGTGTCACACAATATGTGTAAGAGTTAGAAATAGTAATCGAACACTGCGATTTAATAATTTCTCCAACAGTGTCGCACAATACGTGTATGAGATTATACACTGCTGTCTGACGGACAGTGTCACAGAAAAATAACAGTATAGTACACTGGGGTTTAGAACTAAAAAAAAATATATATACACATTAAATTATATATTTAGCTTTTATAAGTGGTGCAGAGCACCCCTAGATTGGCAGAGGATAACTTTATGTACAACAAAACAAGGACCACCTACAGTGTCACTCACAATACGTGTATTATAGTACTCTGATGATTATACAGCACCCCCTGGAGAGAGTATCCCTGAACATAGCAGCCCCAGCCCCTTGAAGGAACACAGCACCTCCGGAGGACTCAGGTACCTCTTTAGAAGCCCCAGCCAGAGGTGGATTTAGACTTCACTAGGCCCTAAGTAAGACACCGATTTATGGCCACCCTACCTAAAACAATGCAAAGCACTATATTTTCATTCCTGAGTTATGCCTATGGCCAGATTTAGACAGGAGCGGCCAACCCAGGGCCACCACAGGATGCGTTTTTAATAGGAGGAGACTCCCTCCGGCGGCTCAGCTATTTATTAACAGGTGCCACCAAGGAGCACCTACGTGCCAGTCTTGTGAGATACTGAGACAGTAACTGTGAGCTGTCTGCTGCTCCTGTGTTGTTCCGTGACAACCAGATACTGTGTACTGTGTAGTGTGTGAGTGTGTGTGGTGGTGGTGGTGGTGGTGGTGGTGGAGGGGGGGGGGGGGGGGCATTTGCTTCTGCAGTAACTTCAGTAGTGAAGGCCCCCACACTTTTATTATGCCCCTTACTGTACATTATTTTTGGTTTTCCCCTTATATTCTATTACAGTATACTACTTTCCTCCTTCATTGATTACACCATGTCCCCTCACCGCTAATTTCCATTATTACACCACTTCCTTCACTGAATGTAGCATGCCCTCATATTCCATTATTACGCCCTCACTCACTGACTGCATTGTATAGGAGTGACCCAAGCAAACCCCATCACCTAAAAACTCATTATTATACCCCATCACTGACTGACCGCATTTTGTAACAAGATTTTATAATACCCATTATTACACCCCTCAGTCAGTGACTGTATTGATTATATATCAGTGCCCCCTCACTGACTAATTGTATTGCCTAAAGGCACTGCTATATAACCAAAACAGACACTGACTAAGGGGTGCAATAATGGCTATTATAAGGGATGAGGGACCTGCTAATAGGGGATGGGAGATGTGCTACAATCAGTGTGTGTGTGTGTGTGTGTGTGTGTGTGTGTGAGGCGGTACTGATATATAAAGTAGGCACCCATACCTTATTATTACAACTAATTATATTATTGTTGGTTGCGTTATATATATATATATATATATATATAAGTGCCCCCCCCCCCCCCCTTTACTGATTGTAGCAGGCTAGCAATTCCCCTAACCCTTATAATTAGTGATGTGCACCTGACATTATTCGGGTTTTGTGTTTTGGTTTTGGATTCGGTTCCACGGCCGTGTTTTGGATTCGGACGCATTTCGGCAAAACGTCCCTGAAAATTTTTTGTCGGATTCGGGTGTATTTTGGATTCGGGTGGGGTTATTTATCAAAAAACCCTCACAAACAGCTTAAATCATAGAATTTGGGGATCATTTTGATCCCATAGTATTATTAACCTCAATAACCATAATTTCCACTCATTTCCAGTCTATTCTAAACACCTCACACCTCACAATATTATTTTTAGTCCTAAAATTTGCACCGAGGTCGCTGGATGACTAAGCTAAGCGACCCAAGTGGCCGGCACAAACACCTGGCCCATCTAGGAGTGGCACTGCAGTGTCAGACAGGATGGCACTTAAAAAAAATTGGCCCCAAACATCACATGATGCAAAGATAAATTAAAGAAAAAAGAGAATGGAATTGTCCTTGGAAACTCCCACCCACCCTTATGTTGTATAAACAGGACATGCACACTTTAACAAACCCATCATTTCAGCGACAGGGTTTGCCACACGACTGTGACTGAAATGACTGGTTGGTTTGGGTCCCCACCAAAAAAGATGTAATCAATCTCTCCTTGTACAAACTGGCTCTACAGAGGCAAGATGTCCACCTCCTCCTCATCGTCCGATTCCTCACCCCTTTCACTGTGTACATACCCCTCCTCACAGATTAGTAATTCGTCCCCACTGGAATCCACCATCTCAGGTCCCTGTGTAATTTCTGGAGGCAATTACTGGTGAATCTCTCCACGGAGGAATTGATTATAATTCATCTTGATGAACATCATCTTCTCCACATTTTCTGGAAGTAACCTCGTACGCCGATTGCTGACAAGGTGAGCAGCTGCACTAAACACTCTTTCGGAGTGCACACTGGAGGGGGGGGGCAACTTAGGTAAAATAAAGCCAGTTTGTGCAAGGGCCTCCAAATTGCCTCTTTTTCCTGCCAGTATACGTACGGACTGTCTGACGTGCCTACTTGGATGCGGTCACTCATATAATCCTCCACCATTCTATCAATGGTGACAGAATCATATGCAGTGACAGTAGACGACATGTCAGTAATCGTTGGCAGGTCCTTCAGTCCGGACCAGATGTCAGCACTCGCTCCAGACTGCCCTGCATCACCGCCAGCGGGTGGGCTCGGAATTCTTAGCCTTTTCCTCGCAGCCCCAGTTGCGGGAGAATGTGAAGGAGGAGCTGTTGACGGGTCACGTTCCGCTTGACTTAACAAGTGTCTCACCAGCAGGTCCATGCACCTCTGCAGACTTGTGTCTGCTGGAAAGAGAGATACAACGTAGGCTTTAAACCTAGGATCGAGCACGGTGGCCAAAATGTAGTGCTCTGATTTCAACAGATTGACCACCCGTGAATCCTGGTTAAGCGAATTAAGGGCTCCATCCACAAGTCCCACATGCCTAGCGGAATCGCTACGTTTTAGCTCCTCCTTCAATCCCTCCAGCTTCTTCTGCAAAAGCCTGATGAGGGGAATGACCTGACTCAGGCTGGCAGTGTCTGAACTGACTTCACGTGTGGCAAGTTCAAAGGGTTGCAGAACCTTGCACAATGTTGAAATCATTCTCCACTGCGCTTGAGTCAGGTGCATTCCCCCTCCTTTGCCTATATCGTAGGCAGATATATAGGCTTGAATGGCCTTTTGCTGCTCCTCCGTCCTCTGAAGCATATAGAGGCATGAATTCCACCTCATTACCACCTCTTGCTTCAGATGATGGCAGGGCAGGTTCAGGAGTGTTTGCTGGTGCTCCAGTCTTCGGCACGTGGTTGCTGAATGCCGAAAGTGGCACGCAATTCTTCGGGCCACCGACAGCATCTTTTGCATGCCCCTGTCGTTTAAAAAAAAATTCTGCACCACCAAATTCAATGTATGTGCAAAACATGGGACGTGCTGGAATTTGCCCACATGTAATGCACGCACAATATTGGTGGTGTTTTCCGATGTCACAAATCCCCAGGAGAGTCCAATTGGGGTAAGCCATTCTGCAATGATGTTCTGTAAGAGGTTGTCAGCTGTGTGCCTCTTATGGAAAGCAGTGATACAAAGCGTAGCCTGCCTAGGAACGAGTTGGCATTTGCGAGATGCTGCTACTGGTGCCGCCGCTGCTGTTCTTGCTGCGGGAGGCAATACATCTACCCAGTGGGCTGTCACAGTAATATAGTCCTGACTCTGCCCTGCTCCACTTGTCCACATGTCCGTGGTTAAGTGGACATTGGGTACAACTACATTTTTTAGGACACTGGTGACTCTTTTTCTGAGGTCTGTGTACATTCTCGGTATCGCCTGCCTAGAGAAATGGAACCTAGATGGTATTTGGTACCGGGGACACAGTACCTCAATAAATTCTCTAATTCCCTGTGAATTAACGGTGGATACCGGACACACGTTTAACACCACCGCAGCTGCCAAGACCTGAGTTATCCACTTTGCAGCAGGATGACTGCTGTGATATTTCATCTTCCTCGCAAAGGACTGTTGGACAGTCAATTGCTTACTGGAAGTAGTACAAACGGTCTTCCGACTTCCGCTCTGGGATGACGATCAACTCCCAGCAGCAACAACAGCAGCGCCAGCAGCAGTAGGCGTTACACTCAAGGATGCATCGGAGGAATCCCAGGCAGGAGAGGACTCGTCAGACTTGCCAGTGACATGGCTTGCAGGACTATTGGCTTTCCTGTCTAAGGAGGAAATTGACACTAAGGGAGTTGGTGGTGTGGTTTGCAGGAGCTTGGTTACAAGAGGAAGGGATTTAGTTATCAGTGGACTGCTTTCGCTGTCACCCAAAGTTTTTGAACTTGTCACTGACTTCTGATGAATGCGCTCCAGGTGATGTATAAGGGAGGATGTTCGTAGGTGGTTAACGTCCTTACCCCTACTTATTACAGCTTGACAAAGGCAACACACAGCTTGACACCTGTTGTCCGCATTTCTGTTAAAATAATTCCACACCAAAGAGGTGATTTTTTTTTGTAATTTTACCAGGCATGTCAATGGCCATATTCGTCCCACGGACAACAGGTGTCTCCCCGGGTGCCTGACTTAAACAAACCACCTCACCATCAGAATCCTCCTTGTCAATTTCCTCCTCAGCACCAGCAACACCCACATCCTCATCCTGGTGTACTTCAACAGTGACATCTTCAATTTGACTATCAGGAACTGTACTGTGGATGCTCCTTCCAGCACTTGCAGGGGGCGTGCAAATGGTGGAAGGCGCCACCTCTTCCCGTCCAGTGTTGGGAAGGTCAGGCATCGCAACCGACACAATTGGACTCTCCTTGGGGATTTGTGATTTAGAAGAACGTACAGTTCTTTGCTGTGCTTTTGCCAGCTTAAGTCTTTTAAGTTTTCTAGCAGGAGGATGAGTGCTTCCATCCTCATGTAAAGCTGAACCACTAGCCATGAACATAGGACAGGGCCTCAGCCGTTCCTTGCTACTCCGTGTCGTAAATGGCATATTGGCAAGTTTACGCTTCTCATCAGACGCTTTTAATTTAGATTTTTGGGTAATTTTACTGAACTTTTGTTTTTTGGATTTTACATGCTCTCTACTATGACATTGGGCATCGGCCTTGGCAGACGACGTTGATGGCATTTCATCGTCTCGACCATGACTAGTGGCAGCAGCTTCAGCACGAGGTGGAAGTGGATCTTGATCTCTCCCTATTTTACCCTCCACATTTTTGTTCTCCATTTTTTTATATATACTGGTGGTCAGCAAAATTCTGCACTGTCCTCCTACTATATACTGCGCACAACTACAATGCAGCACAGATATAGATGGATAGTATACTTGACGACACAGAGGTAGAGCAATGGACTACTGCACCGTACTGCTATATATATACTGGTGGTCAGCAAAATTCTGCACTGTCCTCCTACTATATACTGCGCACAACTACAATGCAGCACAGATATGGATGGATAGTATACTTGACGACACAGAGGTAGAGCAATGGACTACTGTACCGTACTGCTATATATATACTGGTGGTCAGCAAAATTCTGCACTGTCCTCCTACTATATACTGTGCACAACTACAATGCAGCACAGATATGGATGGATAGTATACTTGACGACACAGAGGTAGAGCAATGGACTACTGTACCGTACTGCTATATATATATACTGGTGGTCAGCAAAATTCTGCACTGTCCTCCTACTATATACTGCGCACAACTACAATACAGCACAGATATGGATGGATAGTATACTTGACGACACCGAGGTAGAGCAATGGACTACTGTACCGTACTGCTATATATATACTGGTGGTCAGCAAAATTCTGCACTGTCCTCCTACTATATACTGCGCACAACTACAATGCAGCACAGATATGGATGGATAGTATACTTGACGACACAGAGGTAGAGCAATGGACTACTGTACCATACTGCTATATATATACTGGTGGTCAGCAAAATTCTGCACTGTCCTCCTACTATATACTGCGCACAACTACAATGAAGCACAGATATGGATGGATAGTATACTTGACGACACAGAGGTAGAGCAATGGACTACTGTACCGTACTGCTATATATATACTGGTGGTCAGCAAAATTCTGCACTGTCCTACTATATAATACAATGCAGCACAGATATGGAGCATTTTCAGGCAGAGAACGTAGATATTTGCAGCACACTGAGCACAGATATTTGCAGCACACTGAGCACAGATATTTGCAGCACACTGAACACAGAAAATGAGAGAACGCAGCCACGTCCTCTCGCTATCATCTCCAATGCACGAGTGAAAATGGCGGCGACGCGCGGCTCTTTATATACAATAGAAATCTCGCGAGAATACGACAGCGGGATGTTGAAGTTCGGGCGCGTTCTTGTTAACCGAGCAAGGCGGGAAGATCCGAGGCTGCCTCGGAACCGTGTAAAATGGGTGAAGTTCGGGGGTGTTCGGATCTCGAGGAACCGAACCCGCTCATCTCTACTTATTACACCCATTAGTCAGTATGACTGTATTGATTATATATCATTGGCTTACAGTGTGTGCCTCCCCTCCAGCCATGATTGTAGCAGGCAGATTTTATATACTACTTTAAATTAAAGATGTGCGGTGGACACTTTTCGGGTTTTGTGATCTTGATCTCCGCCCGTGTTTTGAATCTGGATATTTTTTTTAAATAACATAAAAACAGCTAAAATCACAGAATTTGGTGTCAATTTTGGTCCTATGGTATTATTCACCTCAATAACATTCATTTCCTCTCACTTCCAGTCTATTCTGAACACCTCACAACTCACAATATTGTTTTTATGCCAAGAGGTTGCACCGAGGTATCTGGATGACAAAGCTAAGTGACACAAGTGGGCGGCACAAACACCTGGCCCATCTAGGAGTGGCACTGCAGTGGCAGACAGGAGGGCAGTTTTAAAAAAAATAGGTCCCAAAGAGCACATCATGCAAAGAAAAGAAAGAGGCACAAGATGGAAGATCTGTCTCCCTTACTCTCCAAGTTTGGAGTGAAAATGGTGATGACGCGTGGCTGTTTATATGGGATCCAAAACCCGAGAGAATCTAACAGCGGAATGATGATGTTTTGCCTCATTCTGGTTTCCGAGTCCGGCGGGAACTGGTTTCCGAGTCCGGCGGGAAGTCCCGAGCGAGACTCAGATTCTGGCTCGGAACGTGAAGTCCGGGAGGGTTCTGTTCGCCGAGAACCGAACCCGCTCATCTCTACTTAAAATAACACTGCCCCCCCCCCCCCCCTTCCCCACCTGATTGTAATTTGAAGTAGGTGGATGTTAAACTGTTATTAAGGAAAACCTCATGTTTTTCTCTGTGCGCCCTGGCTCCTTTCTCTGTATGTCTGACCTCATACACACGTGTGTCATGACAGGTCAAACGCACAATATTGCAGGAATGGAGACACAAGCGTGCGGTGGACCTGGCACCCACAGCTTTCTAATCACTGACAACCTGCTAGGAGTATTCAGCCAGCCCAGCTCTCTGACAATTTCTGCAATGCTCGTGGTCCACCGGAAAAGCCCTTTATACAGCCTTGTTGAAGGGCCCCCTTGTGGTAAATCCTCCACTGGCCCCAGCACAAACAGAGCACTCCTGGAGCACCCCAGGATGGACACCACTGTTCACTACAACCTCCACAGCTGGAATGAAATGGTGCCGATCACTGGGGACCCTTATAGAATCCAAAACCCACAAGAATCTGACAGTGCGAGGATGATGTTTTGCCACATTTTGAGATCCGAGTAGGGCAAGAAAACAAGCCGAGCCGGACTCGGATCCCGGCTCGGATCGTTAAGTTTGGGTGGGTCTGAACAAATTCAGAGGGGTACAGCCAGGCCTGGCACCACCTACTCAGCAAAGGGATGCAGAGCAGGTAGGTGCCAGGCAGGAGGGGCACTCTCACTCCCTGATGCTGCGCAGCCCTGTTCCCCCTGCACAGCATGAAGCCCCCTCTCCTTCCCCTGGTGACAGTGAGTGGCAGTGTTGGGCATTGAAAAGGGGGCAGAGCTACATGGATGTAGGGCCGGAGCTACACGGGACCAGCACACTGCTACAGAGGAGGAAGTGCTGCTGCAGATCCGGCTAGCCAGACGGTAACAGGTTAGTGGAGGGAAAGTGAGTTAGAAAGTGTGTGTGTGTGTGTGTGTGTGTGTGTGTGTGTGTGTGTGTGTGTGTTTATGTATGTATGTGTGTGTGGGTGAGTGTGTATGTATGTATGTGTGTGTGTAAAGGCCAGGATAGGGGGTGGCAAAATGTGTTTAAGTTCCACTTTTGTGGGAGTTATGCATAAGTGACGCTACTGCTGGGGGTGTTACGTGTAAGCTGCGCTACTAGGGCATTAAGCTAGAGAAACCAAAACACAAAGGGGTTTTGAGAAGTAGACTCTTTTTTGGGAGCACTCTAATTCAGAGGGTGATATTTATAACGTGTATGGTACTAATAAAGACATTTATAGTAAATAGATTAAGAAATGAGTTTTTAGGAGTATCTATATGTGGACAAAATGTTTCGCGAAAATGTAAAGATCAATAATGAATAATGAGTGATGACAATATCACAGTCTCAAAAATGCCGGAAATCAATCACTGTAATACTTTGATTATATCATCATTGCACATTGTCTCTCATGTACTATATGACCATCATTTATTCTGCAAATGCCCATTCTGGGTTATTGTGAATGCAGAGCATTAAATCATTGGTCATGTGGGACCGATTGCCAAGTGGTATAATTGTGAGTGACTGTTATATTAGGGAGTCAATTTATTGCAGTACCAGGGTGTTCAGAGGTGGTCTCCCATCCTATTACTAACCCGGCCTTCCACTGCTTAGCTTCCAAGGTCAGAAGAGATTGGGCATCTCCAGTGAGGTATGACCGCAATTATTGAAATCTCCTTTATTAGTCACTTCAAAGGTATATAATGTAGGATCTTTATATACCTGCAATGCTGCAATTGATAGACACGTATGGTACAATTGCTAGAAACATGAGATTATATGCAATTACCTGACCAAGTCACCATGTGACACGTCAGCCACAAAACAAAGCATACAGAAAAATTAGGGCCTATTATGTGGGAAAAAATTTTCAAAACCACAAAATATTCATAAATGAACTTGCCTAATATTAGTAATTATGTCCCTGGAGCACCGGTACAGCCATGTTAAATTTGCACTATATGTAAATATTATTACTCTGCACAGACTGAAGATAAGTCATAAAATACACAATAGTATATCAAAAAGAAGAATGGCACCTCAATAATTCTTTAAAGCAGTGTTAAATCAATGCACTTGCACCTTCCATCCATAATGATTATGAAAAAATGCTTTTGCATATTATCAGCAAAACGCGGCTAGAAAATATATGTATATAAACTTGAATATTTGTTCTTAATCGCAGACCTTAGAAAAATAAAAAAGGATTGGTGGATCAAATGTCTGTCACAACGTATTATCCAATGAGCTACCAGCAATTGTCCTTAAATACTGACACTCTGAGAGATTACAGCACGCCCTGTGAACAAGCTTTCTCTGCGAAACGTACGTCAGGACAGGAAACTGTGATCACGTGAGGCGCACACGTGACCGCATCAGCCGGAGTCTCCAGGCGGTCACCAGGCAACGGCCACACAGACACCTCAATTGCATGCCACGGCAATCCCCGGAGCCAGTGCAAGGTCAGAAACGGGATTCCCCAGAGCTGATGCACGGCTGAAGAACGGGACTCCCAGCGGCTGCACTATCACTTGGGTTCTGGTATTGTATACACCCCGCACCCATGTAAACTATTTCTATAGCCATCAGCAATCGTTAGAACGCTGCCTATTTAACCTGTTGAAACCAGTTGGAACGCTTCTCTGCATAATAGTTACATTTCTATTTTTTCTTCTGAACTATTTTTTCTTCTGAATTAGCAGCAACAGTTGGACTTCGTCTTTAAGAATTATCAGAGCACTGTCTGCAATTCTGGAAATTCAGCACATAATCATTAGATACTACTGTGATACAACAGCCACTTAATGGTTACATCTGTTTCCTTTATCTATGAAAGTAAACAATTACAGTTACATTGTTACAACTGCTGAACTTAAATGTGGAAATACCACCATTGGTTTCACATTTTACTTTGAAACTGATTGGTTTCAACTATTGCACTGAAAGCACTAATTTCAACAGGTGTGCGATTAAGAACAAATATTCAAGTTTATATACATATATTTTCTAGCCGCGTTTTGATGATAATATGCAAAAGCATTTTTTCATAATCATTATGGATGGAAGGTGCAAGTGCATTGATTTAACACTGCTTTAAATAATTATTGAGGTGCCATTCTTCTTTTTGATATACTATTGTGTATTTTATGACTTATCTGCAGTCTGTGCAGAGTAATAATATTTACATATAGTGCAAATTTAACATGGTTGTACCGGTGCTCCTGGGACATAATTACTAATATTAGGCAAGTTCATTTATGAATATTTTGTGGTTTTGAAAAAAATTTTCCCACATAATAGGCCCTAATTTTTCTGTATGCTTTGTTTTGTGGCTGACGTGTCACATGGTGACTTGGTCAGGTAATTGCATATAATCTCATGTTTCTAGCAATTGTACCATACGTGTCTATCAATTGCAGCATTGCAGGTATATAAAGATCCTACATTATATACCTTTGAAGTGACTAATAAAGGAGATTTCAATAATTGCGGTCATACCTCACTGGAGATGCCCAATCTCTTCTGACCTTGGAAGCTAAGCAGTGGAAGGCCGGGTTAGTAATAGGATGGGAGACCACCTCTGAACACCCTGGTACTGCAATAAATTGACTCCCTAATATAACAGTCACTCACAATTATACCACTTGGCAATCGGTCCCACATGACCAATGATTTAATTATCTGCATTCACAATAACCCAGAATGGGCATTTGCAGAATAAATGATGGTCATATAGTACATGAGAGACAATGTGCAATGATGATATAATCAAAGTATTACAGTGATTGATTTCCGGCATTTTTGAGACTGTGATATTGTCATCACTCATTATTCATTATTGATCTTTACATTTTCGCGAAACATTTTGTCCACATATAGATACTCCTAAAAACTCATTTCTTAATCTATTTACTATAAATGTCTTTATTAGTACCATACACGTTATAAATATCACCCTCTGAATTAGAGTGCTCCCAAAAAAGAGTCTACTTCTCAAAACCCCTTTGTGTTTTTGTTTCTCTAGCTTGACTATTTTCTGACTCTAGGGAGCACCACTGAAAGCAACACTTATATGTACAAGGATAGACAATCCATATACATACTGTTGCTATATTCAGAAGTAATTCAATAATAAATTCAGTTTTTCAGAGGCTTAAATTTATTTGAATTTAAAGGACTTGTGTGGTTCCCACCACCCCCCTTTTTTCCAAAAACTATACATTAGCTGATAACTCAGCTTTCTTGGGATACCTGCACAGTCACGCAATATAGGAACAGGTGTTTTTTTCTCTTAAGAAACCCTGTCTCGAGTACATAATCACAACTTAGGAGTTTTCAAATACATTATAGTATGAGTTTCAGTTTAAAACAAGAGCTTTGCTCAAGACGTAAAAATAAGGATAATCTAGATGATATCTTTCCGAGTGACCTGGGAAGTATTGAACCCCACATCAGTTGGGAAGAGGATTTTCAAAAATTGAATTCAATACTACGGAAACAAATCAGAACCAACTGGGACCTGACTACCCTAGAAAATTATATCAAAAACAAAATATCTCCACGTCGCCTTCGCCCAAGAGTTTTCCCAACATTCGAACTGGCAAGTGAAAATCTGAAAAAAGAATGGGAACACACCCTTCTTAAGTGTTCTAATGAACTCATGAATGTTTTAATCAAACATAACAACATAACATTGGAGGTGTGTGAACGTAACCTGGATGAACTAGGAAAAAAGTTGGAAATCTGGGAGAAGGACTCTCAATTCCAACGATGCTTTGAAAAGAACAAATTGGAACTACAAGCCTATGAGCAAACAATCATAGACAGAAAAAAGACCAAATACGCCAGATATAAAAGAGACTTTGTATCTGGGAAAATCTTCAAATGGCAGAAAGCATCCTGGAAAAGAGATCTTCCTAGGCACACAGGCCAATATTCTTCATCTGAGGCGGAGACATCTGGAGCAGAAGACACTACAGACTATACTACAGAGAGATACCCCAACGCCAGGAAAGACGCATCCAGCAACCCTCAGAACTCAGCTTCTTTTTTAGGGGATCCCCGAGGAGGAGGAGGCAGACAAAGAGGGGGAAGACGAGGCGGGGGGACAAGAGGAAGAAGAGGACCGCAGCAATGGGATTCCTCACCCCCCACGACCCGCAACACATACAAGAGACAACACCAACAGGATCGCTGGTAACTCAAACCTGGGAAGATGATGACTCTAAATTGAAGATTATCAATCTATCAGATCATATACTTACACAAACACAGGAATCCATACTTAATAAAGGCTTGACTTTCTCCCCCACTGAACATTTTAACAGATTCAAAGGGGAAAAAGATCTAAAATTATTTGGCAGAAAGCTGTTACTAACTAAACTATATGCCGAAAATGAAACAACTCTTCCATCGGCCCAAATTGAAGTGACAACCAATGGTGCATCGATGTTGGAGACCTCTCAAACAACATCCTCAGATCTATCCCAGATGGAACAAGAAGCTCTCATTGCATTACAGGAACTTGAACAAGAACAAACTTCATATACTGAAGAAAAACTCACCACCAGGCCTATATGTAGAAAGAAATCGACATATTTTCCTCAAGAGCAAATGTGCCCTGATGTACAGGTCATTATGAAACTGGTGGCCAAAGAGTTTGATCACATACACATTAATAAAAAAAAATACTGGAGACATCCCAATCTTACTCGACAAGAAAGAAATGCAATTAAAGAATTACAGACATGGCATGATGTCGTCATCAAGCCCTCAGACAAAGGGGGCAACATTGTCATCTGGTCTATAATAGATTACATTAAGGAAGCACAGCGACAACTAGGCACTACTAATTGCTATAGACGAATACTACTCAACCCATTGCAGAATTACAAATCAATTTATGACAACATCATCACCCAAGCACAAGCACAAGGAACCATTACTAAACAAGAGTTTGATTACCTATTGATTCAGAACCCCAGAATTCCCACTTTTTACATGTTGCCAAAAATACATAAAAACATTCAAAACCCACCGGGAAGACCCATTGTGTCCGGGATAGGGGGATTAACAGAGAGGGCAACCATCTTTCTTGACTTGCATCTCAGACAATTTGTTCTCGATCTCCCCTCATATGTCCAAGATACAACTGACATATTAAGGAAATTACATGACCTAAGATTAGAGGATAACCAATATCTGGTAACTCTAGATGTGGAGGCACTATACACCTCTATAGGTCACGAAGATGGAATAAGAGCAGTAGAATATTTTCTACAGAATGAAGGAAGAAAGGAGTTTCATCTCTTTCTCATCAAACTACTCCGTTTCGTGCTACATTATAATTTTTTCACGTTCAACTATCAATTCTTCCTCCAAACAAGGGGCATGGCTATGGGGGCAGCTTGTGCGCCCACATATGCCAACATATTCCTTGAATGGTGGGAGAAAGAAATTGTTTTCAAAGATATCAACGATATATTCACAGCCCACGTTGTTATGTGGAATAGATATATAGACGATATCTTTATGATCTGGGAAGGTGACTCACAACTACTATACCAATTCATTGAACACCTAAACAAGAATGATCTGAACATTCATCTTACACACAGTATAAGTCAGTTTGAACTACCATTTCTGGACCTGCTGATTTATAAGAACTCAGAAGGAATGCTTGCCACGAAATTATACCAAAAAAGCACAGCAACTAATACATTATTACACCAAACCAGCTCCCCTTTGCCCCCGACTGTGGAAAATATACCAAAAGGGGAATTCCTTCGTCTTCGTAGAAACTGTTCAGATAATAAAGAGTTCAAAACGCAGAGCGTAGAACTAACTAGGAGACTTGGTGATAGAGGATACAGTAAAACCTCAATCAAAAAAGCCATAAAAACCGTCACGAACATAAAGAGGGAAGATATCATCTTCAAAAGAGAACACGAAGACAAAATCGCCGATATGACGTCATCGCGCACCGCACAGCAAAGGTCCTCTCCATGAAGGGAAACTAGACGCTTAGCATCTGATTCCCTTCACAGCGGGGGGGACCAGCGCCATGAAGGGAAACTAGACGCGTAGTCTCTGGTTCCCTTCTCACAGCGGGGGGGGGGGGCACTGCTGCGGGGCACACTGCACAGTGGCAGATCTTGCCATGGTGCGGCACCCTCCAGATGGCGGCGCCCCGGGCAAAAGTCCTGCTTGCCCGTGGCAAGATCCACTACTGATGCATAAGCTGCGCTGCTAGGGTTTTATGTGTAAGCTGCGCTACTACTGGTGCATTATGTGCAAACTTCGTGACTACTGGGGCGTTATGTGTAAGCTGTGCTACTATTGGGGCGTTATGTGTAAGCTGCGCTACTACTGGGGGTTATATTTATAAGCTGCACTACTACTGGTGTGTTAAGTGTAAGCAGCGATACTACTGGGGGCATTATGTGTTAGTGGCACTACTACTGGAACGCTATGTGTAAGCTGCGCTATTACAGGGGGCATTATGTGTGAGCATCGCTACTACTGGTGGCGTTATGCACAAGTGGCACTACTACTGGGGGTGTTATGAGTAAGCTGCACTACTACTGGGGCATTATGTATAAGTGGCGCTTTAAGTGGGGGCGTTATGTATCAACAGCGCTACTACTGGGGCCGTTATGTATAAGCTGCACTACTACTGGGGGTGTTATGTGTAAGCAGCGCTGCTACTTGGGGTGTTATGTATAAGCGGCGCTACTACTGGGGCATTTTGTATAAGTTGCGCTACTACTGGGGCATTATGTATAAGCGGCGCTACTACTGGGGCGTTATATGTAAGCGGAGCTACTACTGGGGGCATTATGTGTAAGCAGCGCTACTACTGGGGGGTGTTATGTGTATAAGCAGCACCACTACTGGAGTCATTATGTGTGTAAGCGGCGCCACTACTAGGGGCATTATGGGGGTCATTCCGAGTTGTTCACTCACTAGCAGATTTTAGCAGCATTGCACACGCTAGGCCGCCGCCCTCTGGGAGTGTATCTTAGCTTAACAGAATTGCGAACGAAAGATTAGCAGAATTGCGAATAGAAATTTCTTAGCAGTTTCTGAGTAGCTCCAGACCTACTCACAGATTGCGATCAGCTCAGGCAGTTTTGTTCCTGGTTTGACGTCACACACACGCCCAGCGTTCGGCCAGCTACTCCCCCGTTTCTCCAGCCACTCCTGTGTTTTTCCCTGACACGCCTGCGTTTTTCCGCACACTCCCAGAAAACGGCCAGTTTCCGCCCAGAAACACCCACTTCCTGTCAACCACACTCCGATCACTTCAACGATGAAAATTCTTCGTTCAGACGTGAGTAAATCTACTAAATTTTGTGCTAAAATACTTAGCGCATGCGCACTGCGTACCATGCGCATGCGCATTTTTGCCTTAATCGCTCCGTTGCGAAAATCAGCAACGAGCGAACAACTCGGAATGACCCCGTATGTGTAAGCAGCGCCACTACTGCAGTCGATATGTGTAAGTGGCGCCACTACTGGGGGAGTTATGTGTAAGTGGCGCCACTACTGGTGGCACCACTACTGGGTGCATTATGAATACGCGGCACTACTACTGAGGGCATTATGTATATAAACAGCACTACTAGTTGCAGTGTAATGTGAATATGATTGTGCTACTGTGTGACATAATTTGAAATGGGGGGTACTATTGTGTGGCCATGCCTCTTCCTTATGAGACCACACTCCTTTTTTGAGGAGCACTGTCCCTTTGTAAAGTAAGGGAGGGTGCAAATTTATAGTTTGCAAGGGGGCGCCTACACAGCCCTCTTTTCATATAGACTCAATGGGCACTTGCCCAAGGGCCCCAGGAGTATAAGGGTCCTAGGCTGATAGCTGAGGGTCCCTCTTTCCAGGGGTACCAGATTTTTTTTAAATCGGCCCTGGCAAACCGGAGATATTTAACTTCAAAACAGTTGTCCCCATCCAAGACTGTTAATTGCTATTCCCAGCCAGATATCTCGGGTTTTGTCTGACTTAGATATTTTCTGAATGTATTCTCCAAAAGTTGGGACTCTCCCCTTTCAGGAGACACTTGCAGCTTGTCTCTGTTATGCCCAGAACTGGAAATATAAGCCTTCAAGCAGTTGGTCCCTGCTCCAGCTCCACACATCTGGTTTTGCAGTTTTATATTTTCACCGGTGGATTGCTCTGGCTCCTGAACTCTGACTACCAAGTCCCCAGAACCTCCTGAAAGATGGGACTTTCTATTTTTTATTTGTCTTATTCAAAGCTAAGCAAACGCTTGTGCAGCCATGCTTAGCTAAAAAAGTTTTGTGTAAAACAAGACCAGCCCTGGACATACTAACCCTGTGTGACGATCTCAGCGTTGATGGGGCCGGCTTTGATGTCACACCTCCGCCCTCCGTTCGCCTAGACACGCCTGCGTTTTACTTACCACTCCCCAAAAATGGCAGGAAACGGTAAAGTGATGCCCAGGAACGCCCTCTTGCTGTCCATCTTCTGGCGGTCGCCGCTGCGACCGCTTTCTTTCTTTGTAAGTGTCGTTGCCCGGTGACCTCTGTCCCTGGGCAATAATGCGCGAGTGAACGGGTCGGAATGACCCCCCAATAATAACATTGAAAAAAATAATGCTGGCCTTAGTTGAACTTAGGATGGGCGCTAGGCTGTCTGCAGTGCACCAGTTTTACTATAATGCTTAATGCCCTTGCAGTCTAGTGGATGTGCTCTCTGTCCGCCATCCTGTGTGAAAAGGAGCCCGAATCACAGCAGGACGGACACCAATCGCATGAAATCCCTGGCAACAAGCAAGACACCCAGCCCATGAAACTCCTGGCATTGAGCATGACACCTAGTGCATGAAACCCTTGGCAATGAGCGGGTAATTTGAAAGTAATTAGAAGCTTTACTGTAGTGCATAATGTATCACGGGCATTGCGGTGTGTGGCATAATATGGTGCAGGGGCATTACTGCGTGGGGCTTAAAATGGTGGAATTTTTTTCCCCCTGTGGTGGCTGAGGTCTGTTGGTGCAGGGTCAAACACTGGAGTGTGAGGTAGTAATAATAATAATAATAAGAAGAAGAAGAAGAAGAAGAAGAAGAATTTTATTTATATAGCGCTCTTTCTCCAATAGGACTCAATGAGCTTAACAGATACATAGCATAATATAGTACAGAAAATAATGAAGTACAGAAAAGCTTTTCAGAAAATACAGAAGCATGTAGATACTAAAGGGACATTATGGAAATGCTTGAGTAAACAGGAAAGTCTTGAGTCTACCCTTGAAGGATTCTATAGTTGGGGCCTCTCGCACTCTGCGGGGAAGTGAGTTCCATAGAGTCAGAGCCGCAGGACTAAAACCTCGACCCCCAGATGAATTACGGGAGATTCTAGGTACTGCTAAAAGTCCTTCATCTACAGATCACAGTAATTGAGTGGGGCAGTATGGAGTCAGAAACTGCTTCAGGTACCTTGGGCCCTGGTCATGTAGTGCTTTGAAACTCAGTAAGCCAATCTTGAAGATGATTTGCCATCTTACAGGCAGCCAGTGAATTGAGTAGAGTATGGGTGTTATGTGGCTAGAATGGGGCTGGTCGGTTACCAGCCTGGCAGCTGCGTTTTGCACAAGCTGTAAGCTGTGCAATTCTTTTGCTGGGAGACCAAGGTACAGTGCAATACAGTAGTCTAATCGAGATGATACAAATACATGGATGACTTTCGGCAGATCATCTGAGGGAATTAAGTGCTTGATTCTGGCTATGTTCCTCAGGTAAAAGAATGAGGATTTGATTGTGGCTGATATCTGATGTTTAACTGTCAAGCCACCATCCAGGACAACGCCAAGATTCTGCACACCATTACTGGTCTGTAATTCTGAATCCCCAAGTGTAAATCCAGTTGGTTGGCTATGCTGCAGTCTTGTCCTTTGATGTTGCGGTTCTATCATAAGGACCTCTGTTTTATCCGGGTTCAGTCGCAGCCAACTGGCATTCATCCACTACTGGAGTTCAGCTATACAGCCATTTAGGGTTGCTATTGGGTTATCAGTGCCTGGAGCAAAGGACAAGTAAAGTTGTGTATCATCTGCATAGCAGTGGTAGACCAGGCCATGGCGCCTGATTATTTCGCCCAATGGGAGCATGTATACTGCAAAAAGCATGGGGGATAGTATAGAAACTTGTGGGACACCGCATGGCAATGGCACTGATAGTGATGATTATACTCCAGATGATATTCTCTGTGACCTGCCTGTGAGAAATTATTTGAACCAGTTTAGGACTGTGCCATCAGGTCCACAAAATGTATCAGTCGCTCAATCAGAAGCCCATGGTCCACGGTATCAAATGCTGCAGAGAGATCCAGAAGGATTAATATTGAGCAGTCACCTCTGTCTCTTGCCATCAGAAGATCATTTAACACACACACACACCAGGGCTGGTTCAGTGCTATGTCTTCTAGTGAATCCTGATTGGAATGGATCATAAATATCATGGGTTGTCAGGCGGGTTTCCAGTTGATTTTCAACCACTTTCTCAATAACCTTTCCTAGAAAAGGAAGGCTTGATACCGGTCTGTAGTTGGTCATGCAGTCTAAATTAGGTTTTTTAAGAAGAGGTCTAACAATTGCTTCCTTTAGTGGTCCAGGAAAAATGCCTGTCTGCAAAGAGAATTGAACAATTTTTGCAAAGACAGGACCAATTATATCCATACAACCTATCAGAAGCTTGGTTGAGGCAGGGTCCAGATCACAGGTGGTAGGATGCAAAATCCAAGCAATTTCTGCAATGTCCTTTACATCCACTGGGTTAAAGCTGGTCCATGAAGGCAGGAGGCATATGTTGGCAGGCTTTGTAGTTTGGCACTCCTTTGATAGCACTGTGGAGATTCCAGCCCGGATGGTGTATATTTTATCTGCAAAGAAGTTTGCAAACTCGTTGCATCTTGCCTGGGAGAGGGTTTCATCAGTCTGCAGACATGCTGGCTTCAAAGCATCTCTACTGTGCGAAATAGTTGAGCTGGCCTATTGTTTGCTGCCATGATCTCATTTGACAGGAACTGTGATTTCTTACGGGTGATTGTCATTTGATATTCTTCGTTATGCTTTATTAGTTTTATTTTGTCATCCACTAGGTTAGTCTTCCTCCATCGTCTTTCCAGTCTATGCCCCCTTTTCTTGAGCTCACTAACACTGTTGTCGAACCAGGGAGCTCGACATTGTGGTTTACGAGGTCTTATACGCACAGGGGCGATAATATCAATTGCAGCCATGACATCCCTATTATAATAACAGACTAGGGAACAGGGATCTTCACAGGCACCCGTATGGCAGAGAGATCCAGATTTGCTGTTAGAGCCTGGAGAGTCATACCCCTCCTTGGACGATACTTGGATACTTGGCAAAGATATCTGGGCAAAGATCTTATTTGAGGGGTTGCAACTGAGAATCAAAGGGAGTAGTGGTCTGACCAGATTACTTTTTAGGTCAGTGACTTCTAATCCAATCTGAAAGACAAGATAAAGGGTGTGACCACTTTTATGTGTGGCAGAAGGAATGACCTGTATGAAGCCCAGACCATTCATTGTGCACAGGAGGTCTTGGCCAAGGCGTGAGAGCTCATCATCCACCAATGCATTGAAATCCCTAAGGATGAGCCATCTTTGATGTTCCAGAACCAGGCCAGCAACAGTGTCTGCAATTTCTTGTAGAAATATCTTTCCATCTCCAGGGGGCCAGTAAATGAGAAGTACTCTGAAACCTAATCCTGTCGAACTCAGCAATGCACTCGAATGAGTGAGTAATTTCAATAGGGTGGACCCTAAGTTTAAGGTCTGTTTTTAAGCAGATAGCCACCCTGCTACCCCTGCGGTCCAGTCTTGGGTTGTGGATAACAGAGTAGTTTGTTGGGACTGCAGCCTCCAATATAGGTGCTGCATTTTCATTTAGTCAGGTCTCTGTAATACAGGCAGATCTGCTGATTCAATAAGGTCAGCAATTGTTGCAGTCTTGTTTCTTATAGATCTGGCATTACAGGGGACTGACCTGATGGGGCATACCAAAGGGCCTTCAGTTTTCTTTATGTTAAGTGCAGGTTCTCTGGGTATGGGGGTCACAAAGTGAGAACTGTCAGTTCTGTTCTTCCAAGCACAGGGCTGTCTTTTTGGTATCACTTCTATTTGATTGTTCTTTGAAGCTGGGGGTGAACAGGTGGGCAAAAGATTTTTGAAAGAAGTTTCCCGCCTGCTCGCTTCCCACGAAAGCGCCTGTGTTTTCTTTTTAAAATGCCAAGGGATTGGAGGATAGTAGCCTGTGATGGTGTAGTAGGAACTGCGGAACATGGAACGAGGTAGTATTTTCCTGTGAGGCCACGCCCATTCTAGTGAGACCGTGCTCATTTTAGTGATGCCACGTCCCCTCTCCGGGAGCGCACGCTCCAAGTTGTGTTTTTTTATGTTTTTTATGCCTATGGGGGGAGTGCTTTTTTGAATGTCAATTGGGGTGTCAATTTTGAAGTCTCGCACTGGGAGTCAGATTGTCTAGAAACAGCCCTGGTGTTTTGTATGGTTTCAGAGCAATATTATCGTAAACATTTCGAGTTCATTATGAACTGTGCCATGCTTTAATTACACGTATATGTAAAATAGTGTAATTAAATGTTACAGCCATGATTTAATAAATTACATTAACAGAGTGCGCATATGGAAAACATTGCTCGATTTATATTTTATCATCATGTGTGAAAATATGATTAGCAAAGTCTAATGTAAGCTACATAATCTCTCAGTTTTGCCTGGTCTATAATGTGCAGATTATAGGAAATAAAATTGATGATGTATTAAGTTAAAGGACACTTTAATTAAATTTTAAATAGGCTAATACGAGCAGCCAGTTAAAGAGATAATTGATAAAATGAATACAGAATTAAGGATGAACTTTAGAAGTAACTTTTGATAATGCAACTGGAGGTAAGGTTCAAAATGATATACTTTCATTTCTCAAATATGTTTATGTCACTGATATATTTTATTAAAACATTTTTTGACAAGTGCACAAAGCAGCTCATACAATCCTGCTTTTAAATATGATGCAAAAAAATGATTATATTAAGCTAGGTACACACTAGACGATATGCTCCATAAGCAGTAGCGGATTTTGGGGGTCATTCCGAGTTGATCGCTTGCTAGCTACTTTTTGCAGCCGTGCAAACGCATAGTCACCGCCCACAGGGGAGTGTATTTTCGCTTTGCAAGTGTGCGAACGCATGTGCAGCCGAGCGGGACTAAAAAGTTTTTTGCAGTTTCTGAGTAGCTCTGAACTTCAGTCTTTTTAGTCCTGGAATTGACGTCAGACACCCTCCCTGCAAACACCTGGATACGGCCTGCGTTTTTTCCAAACACATCCAGAAAACGGTCAGTTGCCACCCACAAACTCCCTCTTCCTGTCAATCCCCTTGCGATCGGCTGTGCGAATGGATTCTTTGTTAAATCCATCGCCCAGCAATGATCCGCTTTGTACCCGTACGACGCGCCTGCGCATTGTGTAGCATACGCATGCGCAGTAGTAACCTGATCGCTGCGCTGCGAAAAACGGCAGCGAACGATCAACTCGGAATGACGCCCTTTACCCATGGGTACAATCCACCACCCAGTTCAGTGTCAGTGAAGCCATATGCAGTCTATAACTGCACTAGCTTCGCTGTGACTGGCAGTAACTTCCTATTGGAAGTCCTACCTGTCAATCACAGACACACAAGGCAGTCCCATTAGGAGGTGTTCCCTCCTCCTTCTGGGACTGCCAGACTGGGCTGTGATAAGCAGACAGCTGGCTTCTTATAGGAAGCCACTCCCTGCGTTTGGCGCAGCCCAATCCGATCCTGCTTCTATGGGCTGCAGCCAATGCAATCCATAGAACCTGGGGGTTTGTGCATGAGCAGTCGCACCCAGGAATCAGTGCCGGTGCCGATCCCTGATCCATTGCGTTGGTGCTGGGACCCAAGGCTGGCGACTAGCTGTCTCCTCTCCCAGTCATGGGAGTAGCGGCAGCCTTCCTTCTGAACGTAAGTAGGATCCACCGCTGTCCATGAGCGATATCGTGTTTGCCCTTGAACTAAATGATATCGCTAACTACAGTATATAGTTCAGTTACATCATCCTGTCACCACCCCGAATATGCCGTTTCAAACAGTGGGGTATATTTACTAAAATTCGTATTTCTGACGATTTCAGACGAGATCACTCTCGGCTGACTTCGGCAGTGTGAGATTGCAACTTTTTGAAGAAAAAACACAGTAATTTACTAAACTACCGTGTTTTTTCAATTTGAGTTCACCAATGTCGATGCCAAACACTGCCGGACACAATGAAGGCCGGTCGGATCAGTGAGATTCGTGCAGGGCTTCCTTCTGTACAGTATAGAAATAGGTCCCCCCTCCTAAGCATAACCAGCCCTGGGTTCTTTGAGCTGGTCCTGGTTGTCAAAATACCGGGAGGGAAAAATGTGTAGGGGTTCCCCAGTATTTATACAACCAGCAGCGGGCTCTTGGTTCGGTCCTGGTTCCAAGAAGCAGGGGTCCCCTGTATTTTTAAAACCAGCACTGGGCTCCACTAGCCAAGAAGATAATGCCACAGCCGGGGGACACATTTATATTGATCCATGCGGCCGTGGCATTACCCCCCCCAACTAGTCACCCCTGGCCGGGGTTCCCTAGACACCCAAGGGCCAGGAGTGAAGCCCACGGCTGTGCCCCCCATCCGTGGGCGGTGGATGGAGGATTAATAGCCAAAAATGTGTGAAAAAAGAATGTTGTCTTTTTCTGTGGCACTACAAGTCCCAGAAAGCCTCCCTGCATGCTGGTATTTGGAGAACCACAAGTACCAGCATGCGGGGAATTAACGGGCCCGCTGGTACCTGTAGTTCCACAACAAAAGAAATACCCTCCCAAAAAACAGGACACACACACACCGTGATAGTACAAGTTTACTACACAACTATCCCCTTTAGTGGCGTAGACCGGGTTTTTTTCGGTTTGTTATTTTTAACCCTGTGGATGCCTACATGGACAGAAGAGGACCGATCTTCACTGGATTATAGGAGAGTATATTGTGTTGTTTTTTTTACAGGTACCCCATGGACTCTTCTAAACAAGGGGACCGATGGGCTCTGTGGGACACTAGGTAAGTACTGCATGTGTGAGTGTGTAAGTGTGCATCTTTCTGTATTAAACTTGTACTATCATGGTGTGTGTGTGTGTGTGTGTGTGTGTGTGTGTGTGTGTGTGTGTGTGTGTGTGTGTGTGTGTGTCCTGTTTTTTTGGGGTATTTCTTTTGTTGTGGAACTACAGGTACCAGTGGGCCCATTAATTCCCTGCATGCTGGTACTTGTGGTACTCCAAGTACCAGCATGCTGGGGAGACTTGCTGGGACTTGTAGTTCCTCAGGGGGAAACAATAATCAGCCCTCCATCCACCGCCCATGGATGGGGAGGACAGCCTCGGGCTTCACCCCTGACCCTTGGGTGTCTGGAGGGGGGGACCCCTTGATTTAAGGGGTCCCCACTCCCCCAGGGAACCCCAGCCAGTGGTGACTAGTTGCTACGGCCGCAGGGACCAATTAAATGTGTCCCCCGCCTGTGGCATTACCTCCTTGGCTAGTGTAGCCCGGTGCTGGTTGTATAAATAGTGGGGAACCCCTATACATTTCCCCCCCCAGTATTTTAACAACCAGGACTGGCTCAAAGAGCCCAAGGCTGGTTATGCTTAGGAGGGGGGACCCCACGCAATTTATTTTTATTTGTAAACTATTTCACACACTTTTCACAGAGAACCCTGCATGGATCTCACTGATCCATGCTTGCCTATCAAAACACGCCAGCAAAAAGCAGTTCTATTTGAAAGCTTCATTTCTGTGCGAATTTTATGCTTTCAGTAGTGTTTGGCTATTGGCTCTCATTCAGAGTTGTTCGCTCGCTGCCGATTTTCACAGCGCAGCGATTAGGTGAAAAAAAACAGCATTTATGTGTATGGTACGCAGCGCGCATGCGCTAAGTACTTTCACACAAAACTTTGTAGTTTTA
The DNA here is from genome assembly GCF_028390025.1 of Pseudophryne corroboree. Classification (NCBI taxonomy): domain Eukaryota; kingdom Metazoa; phylum Chordata; class Amphibia; order Anura; family Myobatrachidae; genus Pseudophryne; species Pseudophryne corroboree. Next base: position 831,174,207 of record NC_086447.1, on the reverse strand, counting down.
CCCATGCTTGAGCAATGTTTTTCAGTCGCTCGAGTGTTCGTAGTATGATTGACAGGAAGTGGGTGTTTCTGGGCGGCAACTCAGCGTTTTCAAGGAGTGTGCTAAAAAACGCAGGCGTGCCAGGCAAAAACGCAGGAGTGGCTGGAGAAACGGGGGAGTGGCTGGAGAAACGGTGGAGTGGCTGGCTGAACGCAGGGCATGTTTGTGACGTCAAACCAGGAACTAAACAGAATGCATTCATCACAAGATAGGAGTAGGTCTGGAGCTACTCAAAAACGGCATGACATTTTTCCTGTGCAGTTCTGCTATCCTTTTGTTCACACTTCTGCTAAGCTAAGATACACTCCCAGAGGGCGGCGGCCTAGCGTGTGCAATGCTGCTAAAAGCAGCTAGCGAGCGATCAACTCGGAATGAGGGCCATTGTCAGCAGTAATTGAGAATACAAATTCTTAGTAAATTCCCATGTTGTATAAAATAACAGCCGCATTTGATCAATGGTCTATTGATTCGTATTCGTGTGGTCGGCAGTGTTTCTCAATATGAATAGCCCCATCACTGCCGAGATTTCTGTTTAGTAAATTCCCGAGATGACATTTAGAGAAAAAAAAAGCAAACTCAAATGGAATCGGGATCTTAGTAAATTTCCACCAATATAGTCAAAATTGACCTGCATGTACAGATTACAGAAGACTTCGTCAACGACTCGCATCGTTGACAAAATAGTGCATATCGATATCATTCAGAAATGTTATCAGCTTTAGGCTCCTGTAACTATCAATTGTTTTCCTTCACAGCCACTGTACTACGTATAAATAATAAATACCTGCTTGCATTACAAGAGTAAAGACAGTGTGATAGGCTGGTTCCCAATCTGCGTTCAGAGGTTGGAATCAGTAGCAGCAGGTGAGGACAGGAATTCCTAACTCATATTCAGCCAGGTAAGGAAAGGGGAACAGATTTGTCTCTTGCATTTAACAGAGGTTGTTTTAGGTGACCCAACCTAACAGCAGCTTCCTAAATGCAAATAATTATAGAATGCTTCAGCCCAGTGGCATCACTATCGGGGTGTGGGAGGTGCCGGCCACACTGGGTGACACCATCTATTAGGGTGACACCAAAATAGCAGAGCTGATCTGCTATTATGTTGTCATTCACTTCAGATTGCGTCACCAAGCTGTTAGGAGAGGGGGCAGGTGGTCACAGAGGAGGCAGCAGACAGCGGTGGGAACATAGTGCCTGGCAACACAGATGGGCTGCTTCACACAAGGAGCATGGCTTCACGGATATGAGGCCATGCCCCCTTCATGAACACTCTCTGCTACCGAACCAGGGGGCTTATTTACTAATATTCGTGTTTTTGCCGTTTTGAAGGGTGTTTGATCTCGAATGGTATCGGGTGCATTTTACTGCAACTTTTTGAATCCTGATACGGTCATTCACTAAGCTGCCGAGTTTTGCACATTCGTTTTTTCCGATGTCGATGTGATTCGTAATATCAGGCAGTGTTTTACGGGAGTGATGAGTAAAACACTGCCTGACAAAACACAAGGAATCCCGGCCAGATCTGTGAGATCCGTGCAGGGCTTCATTGTGTACCTTAAAAAGTTCATTAAAGTCTTAAAAAAGTTAGAAAAAATTGTGTGGGGTCCCCCCTCCTAAGCATAACCAGCCTCGGGCTCTTTGAGCCGGTCCTGGTTGACAAAATATGGGGGGGAAAATGACAGGGGTTCCCCCATATTTCAACAACCAGCACCAGGTTCTGCGCCAGGTCCTGGTTCCAAAAATATGGGGGACAAAAAGCGTAGGGGTCCCCCGTATTTTTGAAACCAGCACCGGGCTCCACTAGCTGGGGAGATAATGCCACAGCCGGGGGACACTTTGATATCGGTCCCTGCAGCCGTGCCATTAAAACCCCAACTAGTCACCCTTGGCCGGGGTACCCTGGAGGAGTGGGAACCCCTTCAATCAAGGGGTACCCCCCTTCAGCCACCCAAGGGCCAGGGGTAAAGCCCGAGGCTGTCCCCCCCATCCAAGGGCGGCGGATGGGGGGCTGATAGCCTTGTTTACAAAATGTGAATATTGTTTTTAGTAGCAGTACTACAAGTCCCAGCAAGCCTCCCCCGCAAGCTGGTACTTGGAGAACCACAAGTACCAGCATGCGGTGGAAAACCGGGCCCGCTGGTACCTGTAATACTACTACTAAAAAAATACCCCAATAAAAACAGGACACACACACCGTGACAGTACAACTTTATTACATACATGCACACCAACATACACACATACTTACCTATGTTCCCACGAGGCTCGGTCCTCTTCTCCATGTAGAATCCTAGGGGTACCTGTGAAAAAAATTATACTCACATAATCCAGTGTACCTTCTGTTCTTTGTATAATCCACATACTTGGCAAAATAATAAAATGGAAACCCGACCACGCACTGAAAGGGGCCCCATGTTTACACATGGGACCCCTTTCCCCAACTGCCAGGACCCCCCCTGACTCGTGTCAAAGAGGGTCCCTTCAGCCAATCAGGGAGCGCCACGTCGTGGCACTCTCCTGATTGGCTGTGTGCTCCTGTAGTGTCTGTCAGGCAGCACATGGCACAGATACAATGTAGCGCCTATGCGCTCCATTGTAGCCAATGGTGGGAACTTTGCAGTCAGCGGTTGACCGAAAGTAACCTCACCGCTGACCGCAAAGTTCCCACCCTTTTTACACATTACGGCAGACAGCGTCCCCTTTTTACACATTATGGCAGACAGCGTCCCCTTTTTTACACATTACGGCAGACAGCGTCCCCTTTTTACACATTACGGCAGACAGCATCCCCCTTTTTACACATTATGGCAGACAGCATCCCCCTTTTTACACATTATGGCAGACAGAGTCCCCTTTTTACACATTACGGCAGACAGCATCCCCTTTTTACACATTGCAGCAGAAAGAATAGATAGAGAAATAGAGAGAGAGATACTTACCACCTCTCCCCGCTGGCAGTCAGGCTCCTTGCGCTAGCAGATCGCTCGGTGCAGGCAGGGGAGGAGGAGGAGGAGGGAAAGGGACAGGAGCCGCTGCAGCAGTCCCCTCTCCTTCCGTATTAGCTGGCCGCCGCCACTGTGAATGCTGGGATGAAGGAACCGCATTCCAGAATTCACAGCAGCGCCGGGCAGCCAATACAGGAAAGGGCACTGCTGCAGCACGCCGCTACCAAGTACATAGCGCTGCTGCGGCTCCAGTCCCCCTCCCTCCTCCTCCATCTCCGCTGCCTCCGGCGCTGCTTCTCTCCTCACCAGCATGGCGCACACGGCAGAGGCGGCTTGTAATGAATCAATTTGACTCATTACAAGCCGCTGCCCGTTGCGCCCTCAGGGCAACTGCACTGTGTGCCAGGCACACCTGGCACACATGTAGTTACGGCCCAGCCTCAGCCTCTCATTATACAGGGACTTTTTATCTAGAGGAGATAGCAGACCACCCCTGCAATCAGCCATCCTGTGACCACACTAGTTAGCCACTGCTTCAGCAAATAAAGAGTCCCTTTCCATTGTGTCAGTTCCTGACCCCTCCAAAAAATCAATTCCTCGCCCTCAGCCTAAACACTTCATGCTTCAAATATAATTCATATCTCAGCTCAATTCAATCAGTGCACCCCCTCTAGTCATGAATTCCCCCCACCATGCAAGTTATTTCTTCCTCAGCTCCCTACCAAACTATTAATTTATCCTCCTTAAATCATTCAACTTCAATAAATTACTTTCCTCATCGCCCCATTGTGTCACACATCCGTAGACACAAACAATGTTACAGGCACATTGACTAATACAGGTAGTCACACAGAGTAAGACACACAAGACACATAGTGCTAGAGCTCATATACTGGGTCACAAATAAGCACTAGGTTACAGACACACATAGGACTACAAAATAACACAGGGTGGCATACTCACACACAGATGCACAAAACTAGGTCTCACACACACAGACATGCCCAGAGTCACAGACATGCATAAAAAGAGACACTCACATGATATCACACAGTGAGACACAGGAGGTATTCAATTAGCTCCAATAATGTCGGAGCTATTGAATTTACCCCCCTGCGTATTCAATTGCGGGCCATTTTTGCCTGTTTTTAAGGCATTTTCGCCAATGCCTTTTCACTTTTTTTTGTTAGTGAAAAGGCATTGGCAAAAAATGTCTCATAATATTAAAAGCCTGCATTTTCACCGGAGGAGGTGAGAAAACATGTGGATTTGCCTATCCAAATGTTTTTCGCTCCTGCTAAATTTTTCGCCTAGGCGAAAAAACGGCCCTGCTATTGAATAGGGCTAATCCACATTCGCCCTAAAAATTAGCAAAGAGTGCAGTTTTTTCGCATAGGAGAAAATAACAGACCTATTGGGAATACCCCCTACTGTCTCATTATAGTCACACTATAGTCACAGACTTGGCCACAGAGACACACTGGGTGGAATTCAATTGTTTGAAAAGTCGGTTTGGTGTCTGTTTTTTCCTGTCTATTAGATAGGAAAAAACAGACACCCTACTGACTTTTCAAACAATTGAATTCCCCCCACAGAGTCATACAAACACACATATTGGGGGTCTATTTATGAAGCTAAGATAAGGTCTTAGATCAGCTTCTTTCAAGTAATCAAGAGGTAATCCACCAAGAGGAATCACTTATTTGCCACTGTGGTACCTCTCTTTCCACCACTTACTGCCTTCTCCATACACCTTTATGGGGTTGGCGTAGTGAGTCAATTTAACAAGCAGCATAAAGAGTAGCTTTTGATCGCTATATAAGTTTTAGCTATACTCAGAAAGATGGACCAGCGAAGAGGACTTCAGCTGCACATGTGCCTTTCCTTTAACCTTTTGCCACATCATTATTCTGCTGGTTAGATGGAGAAAGCCTTTGCTGAGAAGGGAAAATAACCTAAAAATAGATATACTCCATAGAGTCACAGTGTCCAAAACTAGGACAAACAGAGACATACAGTACAAAAAGTTACATAGTGATACACACAGAGACACATAAAAACATAGAGCCAGTGGCGTAACTACCACCCTCACAGCCACTGCAGAGGCTTGGAGGTGCATTACACACTTAGCACATGAAACCCCTTGCAACAAGCATTACCCTTTGGCAACAAGCATTACACACCCAGCACGTGAAACCCCTGGCAACAAGCATTACCTCTTGGCAACAAGCATTACACACCCAGCACGTGAAACCCCTGGCAACAAGCATTACCCCTTGGCGACGAGCATTACACACCCAGCGCATGAAACCATTGGCAACAAGCATTACCCCTTGGCAATGAGCGTTACACACCCAGAGCATGGAACACCTGACAACAAGCATTACCCCTTGGCAATAAGCATGACACTCAGTGCATGAAATCCCTGGCAACAAGCATTACCCTTTGGCAACAAGCATTACATGCCCAGCGCATTAAACCCCTGGCAACAAGCATTACCCCTTTGCAACGAGCATTACCTACCTAGCGCATTAAACCCATGGCAATAAGCATTACCCATGGGCAATGAGCATTACACACCCAGTGCATGAAACCCCTGGCAACAATCATTTTCCCTTGGCAACGAGCATTACAAACCCAACGCATAAAACCACTGGCAACAAGCATTACCCCTTGGCAATGAGCATGACACTCAGTGTATGAAATCCATGTCAACAAGCATGACACTCAGTGCATGAAACCCCAGGCAACAAATATTACCCCCTGGCAACGAGCATAACACCCAGCGCATAAATCCCCAGCAACATGCATTATCCCCTGGCAACGAGCATGAAACCCAGTGCATGAAACCCTTGACAACAAGCATTACCCCCTGGCAACGAACATGACATCCAGAGCATGAAAATCCCTGGCAACGACCATGGAACCAAGAGCATGAAACCCCTGGCAATGAGCAAGTCATTTAAAAGTAATTAGAAGCCTTACTGTGGGGCATAATGTGTAATGGGCATTGCGGTGTGTGGTATAACGTATCACGGACATTGCGGTGTGTGGCATAATGTATAACGGGCATTGTGGTGTGTGGCATAATGTATCACGGACATTGCGGTGTGTGGCATAATGTATAATGGGCATTGCGGTGTGTAGCATAATGTGCCACAGGCATTACAGTGTGTGGTATACTGTATTATGGGCATTGCTGTATGTACTGTAGTATAATGTCTAAGGGGCATTTTGGTGTGTAGCATAATATATAACAGGTATTATGGTGTGTGGCATAAAGTATAACGAGCATTGCGGTGTGTGGCATAATGTGTCACAGGCATTACGGTGTATGGCATAATGTGTCAGGGTCATTACGGTGTGTGGCATATTGTGTAATGGGCATTACGGTGCGTGGCATAATGTTCAAGGGTCATTGCAGTGTGTGGTATAATGTGTAAGGGGCAGGGCCGTCTTAACAGCAGTGTAGGCCCCTGGGCACAGCAATGCCCTGGGCCCCCTTCCCATCCTCCAGCGGCAGCTTTGATGTACCACGGGTGGTAGGGGATGTTCTATCTTCCGTTCAGCATGTAGGACCTGGAGCAGTAATTTCTGCTAATTACTCCTTTACTGCACAGATGGTGGGAGATGGGGTGGGAGGGAGAACACTAATCTGTAGAAGGGGGCTGCGGGCTGAATGAAGGGGACCTGGTACATGACTTCTAGGGTGGTAGGGGTTGTTTAATATGCAGGGGAGGAGTGGATAGTGGAGTGGGCTTAATATTTATCATTTTACGGTGGGAGGGCAGCTTGCTTGACTGCAGATCTCTCAAAAATATATTTCTTAGATTTGAATGGGATAAAAAACGAAAGAGTCCCACCTTTCGAGAGGTACTGGGGACTTGGGGGTCAGAGTTCAGGAGCCAGAGCAATCCACCAATGAAAATCTAAAACGGCATATTAGGCGTGTGGAGCTGGAGCAGGGACCAGCTGCTCGAAGGCTGATATCTCTGGTTCTGGGCATAGCAGAGACAAGCTGCCAGTGTCCACCAAAAGGGGAGAGTCCCAGCTTTTGGAGTATATCCTCGGAAAAACTCTAAGTCAGACAGAACCAGAGATATCTTGCTGGGAAGAGCAATTAACAGGCTTGGAAGGGGAACGCTGCTTTCAAGTCAGATATCTCCAGTTCCCCAGGGCCGATTTTCAAAAATTTGGTACCTCTGGAAAGAGGGGACCCTCAGCTATCAGCCTAGGGCCCTTATACTCCTGGGGCCCTTGGGAAAGAGCCCATTGAGCCCATATGAAAAGACGGCCCTGGAAGGGGCATTACTAGAAGGAGGAAAAATGACAAATAATGTAAGGGGCATGAATCAGGATTTTTTTTTCTTCCTGTAGTAGCCAATGTCTGCGCGTGAAGGTTGCAAAACAGGGGTATAAGGTAGTCTTTTCCTGCAATGCCACGGCCATTTTAGCAAAGCCATGCCCCTTCTAGCAAGACCACGCTCTTTTTTGGGGCATAGTCTTCACTTTTTTAATTGCAATTGGGGCAGAGACTCCAGAAGATGTTTTGGCTTTGGGCAGAAATTTTTTTAGTTAATCCACTCCACAGAGCAGTTAATTTGGCAATTTTTCAGTGTGATTTAAGGTGGCAAGTTGGTGTGAAAAGTGGTTGCAATTAGAGATGAGCGGGTTCGGTTTTACTCGGATTTACTCGGTTTTCAAAACGGCATCTTATTGGCTCACGGACGTCACGTGTTTTGGATAGCCAATAAGAAATATCTGGATAAAACCGAACTGGCGTTAATTTTGGCGTTACATTCGAACCCACTCATCTGTAGTTGCAATATGTTGAAAATGGTTTTACAAATGGCCGATTGATAAATACATAGTGACACAAAGATACAGACTATGGCACACAAAGGCCACGGTCACTACTACATTGCTAGCATGGTCATCCGGATGGGAGCTTTCTTGTCAGTAGCAAGCTCCTGCCTATGGGAGTCTAGGTTAAGGAACATTGGGGGTCATTCTGAGTTGATCGCTAGCTGAAAATGTTCGCTGCGCTGCGATTAAGTAAAAAACCGGCACATCTGCACATGCATAGGCGGTGCAATGCGCACGCGTGACATACTTTCACAACAGCCAATGTATTTTCACACAAGGTCTAGCGAACCTTTTCAGTCGCAATGGCCGCCGCAGAGTGATTGACATGAAGTGGGCGTTTCTGGGTGTCAACTGACCGTTTTCAGGGAGTGCTCGAAGAAACGTAGGCGTGCCAGGAAAAACACAGGCGTGGCTGGGCGAACGCAGGGCGTGTTTGTGACGTCAAATCCGGAACTGAATGGTCTGAAGTGATCGCAAGCGCTGAGTAGGTCCTGAAGCTACTCAGAAACTGCTCAATATAATTTTTGTAGCCGTTCTGCGATGCAGTCGTTCGCACTTCTGCTAAGCTAAGATACACTCCCTGAGGGCTGCGGCTTAGCATTTGCACGGCTGCTAAAAACTGGTAGCGAGCGATCAACTCGGAATGACCCCCATTATCCCCCTTGACCAGGGCAGTACAGAGCCTCGACGAGCCCAGGTACTTTTCAGGGGGCGTGGCCTAAACACAGGAGGCGTGATCTTGCACCCTTAGAAAAAAATACTGAAAAAATTGTATTTTAAGCGCCTCCATGCCAACACTGAAGCCCAGCACACAGCAGCATGTGCTGGACTGAGGAGAAGTGCTTCAGCTGCTGCTGCCAGGTAAGGGGGAGGGGCCCCCCACTGGGCCCCTCCATCAGATCTGGGCCCGGGTAATTTGTACCCTCTCCTCCCCTCTCTCGGCACCACTGCCCTTGACTGGAGAAGACAAAAAAGAGAGAAAAGAGATAAGGAAAAAGAAAGACGATATTGCCTTAACTGATCAAGATGTAAGTGCATGACCAGTATTTGACATATTACTTTTTATTATTATATATATTATTGTTTTTTACTTTTTAGTATTGAAAAATACCCAGTAGTGGAAGTGCCACTATTGTAAGTTATGTAGAATATATGGGGCCCAGCAGCAAAAGAGAGAGTGAGGTGGGTGGTGGGGGTGGAGGCATAGCCACTGTAATACTGATTGGTGAATCCTTATACCCCACCATCGGACACACCATAGAAATTTACATCGATCCTATGGCCTTCTTTGCCTGCAGCTGTTAGTGCAGCCACTTACATTAACTGAGCCACGCCACTACCATAACAAGCCCACTGAATGCACAGTTTTTGTGTGCATTCTAGCCACCTCCCATTTGCTGGCCTGGAACACTCATCACTTTTCCAACTTAGGCATTATTTTTTAATCACTATGGCCCTCATTCCGAGTTGATCGATCGCTAGCTGCTTTTAGCAGCAGTGCACATGCTAGACTGTTGCCCTCTGGTAGTGTATCTTAGCTTAGCAGAAGTGCGAACGAAAGGTTAGCAGTTCTGCTACTAAAATATTTCATGCAGTTTCAGAGTCGCTCGATACTTACTCCTAGCTTGCGATGACTGCAGTCTGTTTAGTTCCTGGTTTGACGTCACAAACACGCCCTGCGTTCGGCCAGCCACTCCCCCGTTTCTCCAGCCACTCCTGCGTTTTTACCTGGCACGCCTGCGTTTTTTAGCACACTCCCTAAAAACGCTGAGTTGCCGCACAGAAACACCCACTTCCTGTCAATCAAACAACGAGCACTCGAGCTACTGAAAAGCGTCACTCGAGCTTGTGTAAAACTACAAAGTTTTGTGTGAAAGTACTTAGCGCATGCGCGCTGTGTACCATGCGCATGCGCATAAATGCCGTTTTTTTTTTCACCTGATCGCTGCGCTGCAAAAATCACGAGGGATCAACTCGGAATGAACCCCCATATCAACAATTGTCTATTTCATGATATTCCACCCTTATGTATCTCATCTACAAAATTCATTAAGATAAAATTAATTTAGGAACTAATGTAAAGATGTAATACAACATAAAAGAGATAGTAGTGCCCTTTGATCTAAAGAGTAAAGACATGCTGAAAAGTTCACCTCTTACCCCCACACACAGGAAGCTATTTTTTGGCTTGAACAAAATACTGTATTCACTAAAGAACAAAGGGTCTTATTAAGAGCCGGACGCAGCTGCTCGTCTGTAATCTGTATGCATCGACTGCATCAAGATGGTCTGCTTATGTGCACTGCCTGCAGTGGGCATTCATTACCCTTCACCTTGCAGGCACATCCCAGGATGGATGTAGCTGCAAGGTGATTGACGTTTAGTGGGCGTGGACCAGACAACCCAGGCGTGTCTGGACCATTTTCGGCGGGGGGGAATGGCGCCAAAACCACCTGCCAGTGCAGCCAGGCTGCACAGGCAATAGTCGACCTCAAATCAATGCAATTGCAAACGCATTGTGGGGCGGCACCACACACATGCTGGGAGGCCTTGCCCTGTGCTGGGCGGCCCCCAGCATGTGAGTAGATGGATGCAGATCTTGCTGCGGAAGCGAGATCTGTGTCCAACTCTGAATAACCCCAATAGTGCTTGAGATGATGCATGTAGACTATAGATTTTAACATTATAATCCCTACAATGTCAGATAATGTTATTGAGAAAATGGACACATGGTTCCTCTAATATTGCTCCACAAAATGTTCTCACATAGGGGGTCATTCTGAGTTGATCGCTCGCTAGCTATTTTTTGCAGCGCTGCGATCTGATAGTCGCCGCCTATGGGGGAGTGAATTTTCGCTTTGCAATTGTGCAAACACTTGTGCAGCCGAGCGTAACCAAAAGGTTTTGTGTAGTTTCTGAGTAGGTCTGAACTTACTCAGCCGCTGCGATCACTTCAGCCTGTCCGGTCCTGGAATTGACAACAGACACCCGCCCTGCAAACGCTTGGGCACGCCTGTGTTTTTCCAACCGATCCCAGAAAACGGTCAGTTGGCATCCATAAACGACCTTCTTCCTGTCAATCTTCTTGCGATCGGCTGTGCGAATGGATTCTTTGTTAAATCCATCGCCCAGCAACGATCCGCTTTGTACCCGTACAACGCGCCTGTGCATTGCGGTGCATATGCATGTGCAGTTTTGCCAAGTTTTTACCTGATCGCAGCACTGCAAAAAGATAGCTAGCGTGCGATCAGGTCGGAATGACCCCCATAGTTTGCAGACCTTACTCATTCACTGCTCCCAACAATCAAATTTTGCAAATCAGCAGTATCTTCCAAATTTTGCAACTCAGCGCTATTGTGACTTGAGCGTGACCATATTACAATGGACAGGGGCGGATCCAGAAAAAAATTACAGGGGGGGCACCATAAGGGACGTGGCTTCGTTGGAATGGGCGTGGCTTCGTTGGAATGGGCGTGGTATTGCAGGAAAAGACTACCTTATACCCCAGTTTTGCAACCTGCACGCCCAGACGTTGGCCACCACAGAAAAGAAAAATAATCCTGATTCATGCCCCTTACATTATTTGTCATTTTTCCTCCTTATAGTAATGCCCAGTATACATTATTCCACATACTGCAATGGCCCTTAGACATTATTCCACACACAATAATGCACATGACACAATATGCACACACTGTAATGCCCCAGACACATTATGCCACACACCGTAATGCCTGTGACACATTATGACAGGAATCGCAATGCCCGTTATACATTATGCTACACACTGCACTGCCCCTGATACATTATAGCACATACAATGTCTGGGACACATTATGCCACACACTGCAATGACCTTGAGACATTATACCACAATGCCCGTGATATAGTATACCATACACCGTAATGCCTGTGACACATACCGCAATGCCCGTTATACCCTATGCCACACACCGCAATGCCCGTTATATATTATGCCACACTGTAATAACCCTGAGACATTATACTACATACCACAATGCCCGTGATATAGTATACCACACACCGTAATGCCTGACACATTATGGCACACACCGCAATGTCCGTGATACATTATGCCACACACTGCAATGACCCTGAGACATTATACCACATATCACAATGCCAGCGATAGAGTATACCATACACCGTAATGCCTGCGACACATTATGCCACACACCGTAATGCCCATTACACATTAAGTCCTACAGTAAGGCTTCTAATTACTTTTCAAATACCTGCTCGTTGTCAGGGGTTTCATGCACTGGGTGTCATGCTCGTTGCCAGGGGTTTCATGCTCTTGGTTCCATGCACGGTGCCAGGGGTTTTCATGCTCAGGGTGTCATGCTCGTTGCCAGGGGTTTCATGCACTGGGTGTCATGCTTGTTGCCAGGGGTTTCATGCACTGGGTGTCATGCTCGTTGCCAGGGGTTTCATGCACTGGGTGTCATGCTCGTTGCTAGGAGGTAGTCCTTGTTGCTAGGGCTGTGCTCCCAGTGCCACATATGTCCCCAGTGCCAGATATTCCCCCACGGTGCCAGGTACTCACATGCCCCCAGTGCCAAATATAGCCCCCCCCATGTGCCAGGTACACATATACCCCCAGTGCCAGATATTCCCCGACAGTGCCACATATGCCCCCAGAGCTATATATGCCCCCATTGCCACATATGCCCCAGTGCCAGATATTCCCCCCCCCCAGTGCCACATATGCCCCCAGTGCCAGACAATGCCCCAGTGCCAGATATCCCTTCCCTGCCAGTTATTCCCCCCAGTGCCAGATATCCCCCCCCCAGTGCCACATATGCCCCCAGTGCCAGATATGCCCCCAGTGCCAGATATTCCCCCCAGTGCCATATATGTCCCCAGTGCCAGATATTCGCCCCCCCCCCCCTCCCTGCAAATATGCCCCCAGTGCCAGATATTCCCCCCCAGTGCGTCCCCCGTCCCCCCCCCCTTCCTCCGCCGCCGCCGCTGCTCCCCCCGCTCCCCTGCTGTTAGGAGGGACACGGAGGGCACAGTGCACGCCTCCCTGTGTCCCTCCTGGGTCTCCGGCGGCCGCGGGTCACTGTAATAAAGGAAGTGCTCACGAACGGCACTTCCTTTATGAGACCAGCGGCCGCCGGAGACACAGGAGGGACACAGGAGAGGCGCGCACTGTGCCCTCCGTGTCCATCCTAACAGCAGGGGACGAAACGAGACCGCAGACTGACATGCGGACACTCGTCCGCATGTCAGTCTGCACTAAAAATGACAGGGGGGGCACGTGCCTTGGTGCCCCCCCCCTAAATCCGCCACTGACAATGGAGCATGGCTAAGTCATGATGGTGGAATGTCTGAAGAAAAATTCTGCGATACTGACCAGGACTTACTGGCAAACATTCGTGGTGGTCAGGACAAAGGCTTGACTGTCGATATAACAGTAGAATCCCCCAGGAACTGGAAGTTATGCAGAACTCGTGCTACAGGCAAAATGTTGGAAAAAGGAGACACAATGGAAAGACAGAACCTAGTAATTAAAACTGATGGTGAAAAACCAAAACTTTTGTTACTGTAGCAATGCAGAACTAAAAAATGAGATGAACGAAGCATACCAGAGACAACACAGAGGTGGTGAAATTAACTAGAGGGCTAGTTCACACCAGCATTATCACAAACACAATGCTTTAATATTTTTTACATAATATTTGTTTCACTATACATGTGTACATTATTAAACATGCAGCAGACAACTATTTTTTTTAACTACTTTTCACTTTACTTTCCATAGAACATTTTCTAAGCCCAGGTTTATTATTGTCTGATTTCCTTTCCAATTGGAATCAACGGGTGTCGTTCATTAGGTCGACATGAGTTAGGTCAACATACATTGGGTTGACCACATTTGGGGGGTCATTCCGGCCTGATTGCACGCTAGCTATTTTTTGCAGCGCTGCGATCAGGTCAAAACTCGGCAAAACTGCGCATGCGTGTGCACCGTAATGCTCAGGCGCAACGTATGTGTACAAAGCGATTCGGTGCTGGGCGATGGATTTAACGAAGAATCCATTCGCACAGCCGATCGCAAGAAAATTGACAGGAAGAAGGCGTTTGTGGGTGTCGACTGACCATTTTCTTGGAGTGGTTGGAAAAACGCAGGCGTGTCCAAGCGTTTGCAGGGCGGGTGTCTGACGTCTATTCCAGGATCGGACAGGCTGAAGTGATCGCAGTGGCTGAGTAAGTTCAGACCTACTCAGAAACTGCACCAAACTTTTTTGTACCGCTCGGCTGCACATGCGATTGCTCACTTGCAAAGAAAAAATACACTCCTCCATAGGCGGCGACTATCTGATCGCAGCGCTGCAAAAAATAGCTAGCGAGCGATCAACTCGGAATGACCCCCTTGCATTAGGTCGACATGTGCTAGGTCGACATGGGAAAAGGTTGACACTTTTTTTTACTTTTTTTGGTGTCATTTTCTTCGTAAAGTGACCGGGAACCCCAATTAGTGCACCGTGTACCCTCGCATGACTCGCTTTGCTCGCCATGCTTCGGGCAAGGTGCCTAGCTCCGCTACCGCTGTGCTTGGCACAGGTTACCGTTCCAATTGTAGTCCACGTGGATCATTTAAGTATGAAAAAGGACAAAAAATGAAAAAAAAAATTGTGAAAAACTCATGTCGACCTTTTTCCATGTCGAACTAATGACCGTGTCGACCTAGTGATCATGTTGACCTCATGCATGTCGACCAAATGTGGTTGACCCAATGTATGTCGTCCTAACTCATGTCGACCTAATGAACGCCATCCAGAATCAACATGTCATCTGAAGTTTCCTTGTTGATTGAGGTGTTGCAATTTCAAGATTTGACATTGTCAAATCCATTTCAAAAATAGTACTCATACAGGAGCTACAGTATAGAATTTTTTTCCTGAAATAATCTTTCATTGTCTACCCACATCAGTGGAAGATAAAATCAAATTATATGATATTATTAATTCACACAATCCTAGTTATTTGATCGTCCTGGGTGTGGATTATTGCATCGACAGGTTCTAGGTTGACAATGTTTCAGTCGACCACTATAGGTTGACAGGCACTAGGTCGACAGTGTTGGAAAGTCGACAGGGGTTCTAGGTCGACATGGTCTAGGTCGACAGTTCAAAAGGTCGACAGGAGTTTTTCATGTTTTTTTGGTGTCGTTTTCTCCGTACAGTGACCAGGAAGTCCATGGCGAGCGAAAGGTGCCTCACTCCGCTACCGCTTTGCTCGGCACAGATTACCGTTCTAATCATAGTCCACGTGGAAGTATGAAAAAGTAAAAAAAAAGAAAAAATGTGAAAAGGTCATGTCGACCTTTTGACCTGTCGACCTAGAACATGTCGACCTAGGAAACATGTCGACCTAGACAGTGTCGACCTTCAGACCGGATCCCGATCGTCCTATACCTCCATGTATTTACATTTCAGGCAAAATAAACTGCAATCACAGTAGTATAGTAGCTCGACAAATATCTCTACAATTATGGAAAGCCATATGGAAGTGATTAGAAAATCTTCAAATATGATATACTGTATGGCAACACAGGAGGAAGTGGCAAAATTTTGTTTTAACTAATGCTGTAACCTGGTTTGGTTGATTGTGATACTGTGCTCCCATGCTGCTTTTATTTTACAAGTTTTACAAATTAGAAATAATGAACGATACAGGTATACTGTATATGTACAGTATAAAATGTAAATTTGATTTGTAAAGTAAAGTGACAGCTGTGCTTTCAGTTATAGTTTTTGAGATAATTCCTCAACATTACAAAAATATTAATTTTCTAACTATAAAGCTATCAAAATAAACTAAAAACCCCTTTAACACATTATGTAAACACAGTCTCTATGCGGTAATACAGTGGCTGCCCCTTTCCTTCCAAAACCTGATAATGTCTCAGATATAATAATTCTAAAAAAGACATGCCTCCTGAAGATCGCATAGCCCCGCCCACAGCAACTGGCACTTAAAGGGAAATACATCCTCCTGGGTGCACATGCCCCCAGCCCTGCGCTCCTCCTCCCCGCCACTGTACAGGAGGCATTGGTGGCCACACAGGGGTATAATATCCCTTTAGCGGGTGACCAGGGACGAGCCCCCACCAGGCCTATCCAACAAGCATGTGTAATTAGGTCCTACGCTGCTACCCTCCCCCCACCCCCTCCCTTGGCACCACTCGGTGCAGCCCAAAAAGCAGAGCAAAGGGGTCAAATTGAGAGATATTTTGAGACTAGTGAACAGATGATGATTGGTGTTATTGATGGGTGTGTCTGTTATTTACTGTAGAGTATATTGTATTTTGTAAAATGTCACCAATGTAATATTAATCTAACTTTGCTTTATATAACACTTTAAGTGCCTTCTTAAACATCCCTGTGATTTTTTTTTGTATCAAAACTTGCATCATGAAGTATTCGTTTTAATGCACCATTGCTGAGTACATGGTGTAAATGAGACCATTGGGTTTAATGTATTTTTATTGAGATGCAATTTTCATGCCTTAAGTGAAACATGAAAACTACATTATCAGTACATTGGTGCCAATGAGCCCTGAACTCAGGTAAGCTTTTAGCTTTAGGTTTCCGTAAACAGACAAAATTATTTTAAAGGCAATGGGATGGAAGAATATAAAAAATAATTACATCATGACAATGAAATCAGATCCAAGATGCTATAATATAGGTAGCATCCCAAAAAAACAAACAATGCAATAAATCACAGTGCTGCAGTCTGCAAATAATCTGATAAAAAAAATTATATTTATGATTTTGTAAATACTTATTTACTAGTGCATAAATAGCACTTACATATAATGTATCTAAAACAATGCTGTGATTCCTTCACAATAATTTCATTGTGAAAATATCTATCTATCTATCTATCTATCTATCTATCTATCTATCTATCTATCTATCTATCTATCTATCTATCTATCTATCTATCCTATATAATAGCCCAGACCTGTCACTCTGTGACTGTGTGGATAACGCTGGGCGTGGCTAGGAGCTCTCATTGGGTTAGCAGCAGGTCTACAGCTGATTGGGCAAGAAACGCCCTCCCACACAGGTTACATCCAATGGGTGGTTCTGCCCTTTGGCTGCTGTGTGTTCCCAGAGCAGGATTAACAATGGGGCTGATGGAACTGCAGCTCCAGGTCCACACCCCAAAATAGGTCCACAGCATCTGCAACAACATACCCTCCAACAATTTACACATAAAAATCGGTACAAATTCGAAAAGGCGTGGCCACACCCCTTTTCCTAAACTTTCAATGTAAGTTTGGAGAGCCAAAAATTGGTACAGACCATAAAAAAAGGTACTGTACCTGCCAAAAAGGTATAGCTGGAGGGTATGCCACTGCATCTGCAGCAAGTCTCTGCGCTGCAGTAAAATACTTTTACTGCAGCGTCCTATGTCCTTCTGCCAGTCCGCCTGCCCCCTCCGGCATCAACAATCCCCACTACCTAGCCGTGACGCAGGTGGAACAAAAGCTGCTTCAGCCACCGGCAAAGATGTGTATGAAAGTGGCGCAGCGGAAGGCTTTCATAGCCATCCCTGCGCCGCATACTTTCTAAGCCCTGGAGCCTCCTCTGCGTGTGATGTCACAGAAGTGCCTCCCCGCCACAGCTGCGCACAGATCCCCAGAGGCCCTGACTCTGTAACACAGCACCTGGGCTGCCGGCCTGTAAGCCCCGAGATGGCTAACGTAACGGATAGAGTGGGTGATATCGCGGAGGGTAATGTCTGGACGCTGAATCAATGTAAAAAGTGACAATGCTGTGCAGTGCAGTAGGTGTGCAGTGTCACTGACACTGCACAGCACTCTCACCTTTTACATTGATTCAGTGAGTCAGTCAGTTCTGCCAGCCAGTCACTATTATTAGCGCCTGTGTCCCAATGCACCGCATTACAGGGAAGTAGACGAACTAAATAAACTACAGCTCCCAGCAGCCCTTAGCGCCGGAATGCTGCGGCGCTAAGGGCTGCTGGGAGCTGTAGTTTATTGGGTGCATCTTCTTTCCTGTAATGCGGCACATTGAGACACCAGCACTAACAATAGTGACTGGCTGCTTGGCTGCTGTGCGAGTCTCCGGGAGAGCCACTGCCAGAGGGAAGACAGCAGCTTAGCTGCTTCCAGGAGAAGAAGCAGGAGAAGCATTACCCACCCCTCCCCCACTTGCAGTACCTCTGGGCCCCATCCACTGCACCCTCCACCACCCGTGGTGGCTCTGGACCCCCACCCGCAGCACCCCCGCACCTGCCCCTCCCCCACCTGTGGCACCCCCGCAACCGCTCCTCCCCCACCCACAGTAGCTCCGGACCCCCACCTGCCGCATCCATGTACCTGTGCCCATCCCCCACCTGCAGCACCACCGCACCAGCCCCTCACCATCCCGTGGCACCCCCGCACACTCCCCTCCCCCAGCTGCCGTACCCCCAGACATATAATTCCGGTGATACTGCCGTATAAATCCAGTGGTACTGCCGAATAAGTCCAGTGGTACTGTCCTGTGCTGTATATTATTAACTCCAAATAAAGGGGTTATTAATCCAAATAATTTTTACAGGGTTTGTCCTGTGTGGAACCACTTCCTCCTAGTGCTGAAGCTGCTGCCACTACCCATGACATAGACAATGAAATGCTATCAACGTCATCTGCCAAGGCCGATGCCCAATGTGATAGTAGTGGGCATGTAAAATCCAAAAAGCCAAAGTTCAGTAATTAGACTCAAAAAAATAAATTGAAATGGTCTGAGGAGAAACGTAAACTTGCCAATATGCCATTTATGACACGGAGTGGCAAGGAACGGCTAAGGCCCTGGCCTATGTTCATGACTAGTGGTTCAGCTTCACATGACGATGGAAGCCCTCATCCTCCTGCTAGAAAAATGATAAGGGTGCGTTCTAAGATGGTATCACAAATCCCCAAGGAGAGTCCAAGTGTGTCGGCCGTTGCGATGCCTGACCTTCCCAACACTGGATGGGAAGAGGTGGCTCCTTCCACCATTTGCACGCCCTCTGCAAGTGCTGGAAGTAGCACCCACAGTCCAGTTTCTAATATTCAAATTGAAGATGTCACTGTTGAAGTACACCAGGATGAGGATATGGGTGTTGCTGGCGCTGAGAAAGAAGTTGACGATAAGGACTCTGATTGTTATGTGGTTTGTTTAAATCAGGCACCGGGGGAGACAGTTGTTGTCCGTGGCATGAATAAGCCCATTGTGATGCCTGGGCAAAATACCAAAAAAGCCACCTCTTCAGTGTGGAATTTTTTCTCCACAAATCCGGACAACAGGTGTCAAGCCGTGTGTTGCCTCTATCAATCCGTAATAAGTAGGGATAAGGACATTAACCACCTAGGAACATCCTTCCTTATATGTCACCTGCTGGGCATTCATCAGAAGTCATTGTCAAGTTCAGAAACTTTGCATAAGAGCGTAAGCAGTCCACTGACACCTAAATCCCTTCATCCTCTTGTACCCAAGCTCCTGCAAGCTACACCACCAACTCCCTTAACGTCAACCTTCTCCTCAGTCAGAAACGTCAGTAGTCCTGCAGGCCATGTCACTGGTAAGACTGAGGAGTCCTCTCCTAACTGGGTTTCCTCTGGACGATCCTTGAGTGGTACGCCTACTGCTGCCGCTACTGTTGTTGCTGCTGGGAGTCGAAAGTCATCTCAGAAGGGAAGTCAGAAGACTACTTGTACTACTTCAACTAAGCAATTGATTGTCCAACAGTCCTTTGCGAGGAAAATTAAATATGACAGCAGTCATCCTGTTGCAAAGCGGATAACTGAGGCCTTGACAGCTATGCTGGTGTTAGATGTGCGTCCGTTATCCACCATTAGTTCAGTGGGACTTAGAGAATTGACGGAGGTAGTGTGTCCCCGGTACCAAATTCCATCTAGATTCCACTTCACTAGGTAGGCGATACTGAGAATGTACACAGACGTCAGAAAAAGCGTCCTCAGTGTCCTAAAAAATGCAGTTGAACCCAGTTAACCACGGACATGTAGACAAGTGGAAGAGTGCAGACTAAGGACTATATGACTGTGACAGCCCACTGGGTAGATGTATTGCCTCCGGCGGCACCAGTAGCAGCATCTCGCAAATGCCAACTCGTTCCTAGGCAGGCTATGCTATGTATCACCACTTTCCGTAAAAGAGGCACACTGCTGACAATGGAAACTGAGGGACATCATCGCACAATGGCTTAACTCACTTAGACTCTCCTGGGGATTTGTGATATCGAACAACGCCACCAATATTGTGCATGCATTACATCTGGGCAACTTCCAGCATGTCCCATGTTTTGCACATAGAATTTATTTGGTGGTGCAGAATTTTTTGAAAAATGACAGGGGCATTCAGGAGATGCTGTCGGTGGCCCAAAAAATGCGGGCCACTTTCGACATTCAGCCACTGCATGCCGAAGACTACAGCGCTAGCAAACACTCCTGAACCTGCCCTGCCATCACCTGAAGCAAGAGGTGGTAATGAGGTGGAATTCAACACTCTATATGCTTCAGAGGATGGAGGAGCAGTAAAAGGCCATTCAAGCCTATACATCCACCTACGATATAGGCAAAGGAGGGGGAATGCACCTGACTCAAGTGCAGTGGAGAATGATTTTCGTCTTGTGCAAGGTTCTCCAACCTTTCGAACTTGCCACACGTAAAGTCAGTTCAGACACTGCCAGCTTGAGTCAGGTCATTCCCCTCATCAGGTTTTTGCAGAAGCAGCTGGAGAAATTGAAGGAGAAGCTAAGATGAAGAGATTCCGCTAAGCATGTGGGA
The DNA here is from genome assembly GCF_028390025.1 of Pseudophryne corroboree. Taxonomy (NCBI): domain Eukaryota; kingdom Metazoa; phylum Chordata; class Amphibia; order Anura; family Myobatrachidae; genus Pseudophryne; species Pseudophryne corroboree. The sequence goes on along the minus strand of NC_086447.1, from coordinate 831,153,519 downwards.
CTTGTGGATGGAGCCCTTCATTCACTTTTCCAGCATTCAAGGGTGGTCAGTCTGTTGAAATCAGAGCATTACATTTTGGCCACCGTGCTCGATCCTAGGTTTAAAGCGTACATTGTATCTCTCTTTCTGGTGGACACAAGCCTGCAGAGGTGCAAAGACCTGCTGATGAGAAAATTGTCAACTCAAGCGGAACGTGACCCATCAAAAGCTCCTCCTTCATTTTCTCCCGCAACTGATTTCCTAACCCACCCGCTGGCGGTGATGCAGGGCAGTCAGGCGTGAGCGCTGACATCTGGTCCGGACTGAAGGACCTGTCAACGATTACTGACATGTCTACTGTCACTGCATATGATTTTGTCACCATTGAAAGAATGGTGGAGGATTATATGAGTGACAGCATCCAAGTAGGCATGTCCGACAGTCTGTATGTATACTGGCAGGAAAAAGTGGCAATTTGGATGCCCTTGCACAAACTGGCTTTATTTTACCTAAGTTGCCCCCCCTCCAGTGTGTACTCCGACTGTTTAGTGCAGCCGGTAACCTTGTCAGTGATCGGCATAGGAGGTTACTTACACAAAAAGTGGAGAAGATGATGTTCATCAAAATTAATTATAAATTCTTCCAGGAAGACCTTGACCAGCAATTGTCTCCAGAAAGTACACAGGGAACTGTGATGGTGGATTCCAGTGGGGATGAATTAATACTCTGCGAGGAGGAGGATGTACACAGTGAAAGGGTTGAGGAATCGGAGGATGAGGATGAGGTTGACATCTTGCCTCTTTGTGCAAGGAGAGATTGATTGCTTCTTTTTTGGTTGGCGCCCAAACAAACCACTCATTTCAGCCACAGTCGTGTGGCAGACCCTGTCATTGAAATGATTGGTTTGTTAAAGTGTGCATGTCCTGTTTATACAACATAAGGGTGGGTGGGAGGGCCCAAGGACAATTCCATCTTGCGCCTCATTTTCTTCTTTGCATCAAGTGCTGTTTGGGGACTAGTTTTTTTAAGTGCCATCCTGTCTGACACCCGCCGTACAAGTCCAGGGGTACTGCCGTATAAGTACAGGGGTACTGCCGTATAAGTCCAGTCCAGTGGTGCTTTGTTGTGCTGCATCAGTCCAGTGGTGGTGTCTTGTGCATCCATAAGTCCAGTGGTGGTGTCCTGTGCTGTATATTATTTGCTCCAAATAAAAGGGTTATATATATTACTTATATTATTATCCAAATAATTTTTACAGGGTTTGCTCTGTGTGGTGTAGGGGTACTCTCGTCTGTGCTGCATATTATTATAATAGCTCCAAATAAAAGGGTTATTATTATTATTCAAATTAATTTTACAGGCTTTGCCGTGTGTGTGGTTTATGGGTACGCTCTCCTGTGCCATTAATATTCATACCCTCCACCATGACCCATTCCATTAGGTACAAAATGCTCTGTTCCTGAACTTCTTTGCTAGTGGCAGTTATAGAGACGTGGCTGCAGAACAGTCCAAAGTTCAAATAGGGGAGCCACACCAACTGCCATTGAGTCCTGGCTGGTGATGTTTGGCAGTGTTTGGGATGGCAGTTGATGTGCCTCCCACAGTTGAATTTTGGAGTGCGCTGCATGCTCACCTCTGTAACTGCCACTGGCAAGGAAGTCCAGGAACAGAGCATTTTGTACCTAATGGAATGGGTCATGTTGGAGGGTATGAATTTTGTGCGTGTATTACATCTGGGCAAATTCCAGCACGTCCCACCCATGTGTTTTGTGCCGTACACTTGCGTCGTTTAGCTTTGTCATACAACTACCTCATTGCACCTCTTTTTCTTCATTGCATGACGTGCTGTTTGGGAACTAGTTTTTTAAGTGCCATCCTGTCTGCCACTGCAGTGCCACTCCTAGATGGGCCAGGTGTTTGTGCTGCACACTTGTGTTGCTTAGCTTAGTCATACAGTTACCTCATTGCACCTCTTTTTCTTCATTGCATGATGTGCTGTTTCGGGCCTAGTGTTTGAATAGTGCCATCCTGTCTGCCACTGCAGTGCCACTCCCAGATGGGCCAGGTGTTTGTGTCGCACACTTGTGCCGCTTAGCTTAGCCATCCAGCTACCTCATTGCACCTCTTTTTCTTCTTTGCATCATGTGCTGTTTGGGGCCTATTTTTTTAATCTGCCATCCTGTTTGACACTGCATTGACACTCCTAGATGGGCCAGGTGTTTGTGCCGCACACTTGTGTCGCTTAGCTTAGTTATACAGCCACCTTTGTGCTACCTTTTGGCCTAAAAACAATATTATGAGGTGTGAGGTGTAAGAATAGACTAGAAATGAGTGGAAATTAATGTTATTGAGGTTAATAATACCGTAGGATCAAAATTAGCCCCAAATTCTGTGATATTAGCTGTTTTTATGTTTTTTTCAAAAATCATCCAGATCTAAAATCAAAACCAAAACACAAAAGGGTGGTTTTGGCAAAACCATCCCAGATCCAAAACATGAGCATGGAACCAGAACCAAAACCAAAACACAGAACACGAAAAGTGCCCACCGCACATCTCTAATATACACTGCTCAAAAAAATAAAGGGAACACTAAAATAACACATCCTAGATCTGAATGAATGAAATATTCTTATTAAATACTTTGTTTTTTACATAGTTGAATGTGCTGACAACAAAATCACACAAAAATTATCAATGGAAATCAAATTTATTAACCCATGGAGGTCTGGATTTGGAGTCACCCTCAAAATTAAAGTGGAAAAACACACTACAGGCTGATCCAACTTAGATGTAATGTCCGTAAAACAAGTCAAAATGAGGCTCAGTAGTGTGTGTGGCCTCCACGTGCCTGAATGACCTCCCTACAACCCACACAAGTGGCTCAGGTAGTGCAGCTCATCCAGGATGGCACATCAATGCGAGCTGTGGCAAGAAGGTTTGCTGTGTCTGTCAGCGTAGTGTCCAGAGCATGGAGGCGCTACCAGGAGACAGGCCAGTACATCAGGAGATGTGGAGGAGGCCGTAGGAGGGGAACAACCCAGCAGCAGGACCGCTACCTCCGCCTTTGTGCAAGGAGGAACAGGAGGAGCACTGCCAGAGCCCTGCAAAATGACCTACAGCAAGCCAAAAATGTGCATGTGTCTACTCAAACGATTAGAAACAGATTCCATGAGGGCCCGACGTCCACAGGTGGGGGTTGTGCTTACTGCCCAACAACGTGCAGGACGTTTGGCATTTGCCAGAGAACACCAAGATTGGCAAATTCGCCACTGGCGCCCTGTGCTCTTCACAGATGAAAGCAGGTTCTCACTGAGCACATGTGACAGAGTCTGGAGACGCCAAGGAGAACGTTCTGCTGCCTGCAACATCCTCCAGCATGACCGGATTGGCAGTGGGTCAGTAATGGTGCGGGGTGACATTTCTTTGGGGGGCCGCAGAGCCCTCCATGTGCTCGCCAGTGTCACGATCCGGGTATCTGGACGCCATTTCTTACCCATCAGATGCCTCCTAAGGCTGGCTCAGCGCTCCAGGACCGGATCCCATCTGTTATCCTGATGTGTACATTCCTGTATCCTCTCCTGTCACTCTGGGACGCTGTCACAGTAAACGCCATATTACACCTGGCATGGCGTCTCCCGCGGCCTCCGCCGCCGTCCCTGCTCTTCTGCATGCAGAGTGTCTGAGTGGCGATTACGTCAGCCGCGGCCTCCGCTGTGTCCGCGTGGTTGCATGTGCATCTGTCAGCCTGGCGCCTCCTGTCTCCGGTGGCCGGCGCCGCCATTACTGTTTTCATTACCACATGGATTACAAACCAAACTTCCCTCCAAGTGTCTGCATGGGCGCAGCCATCTTGGATTCTGTCAGCTGATCATTTCCACCAATCTGTTCTCAGTATTGATAATCTGCATAATTGCCTAGCCAATCCCTTCCTTGCTGCAGGTATAAATACACTGTGCCTGAGCAAGGAAGGCGTCAGTGCTTTGGTTGTCAAACCTAGTTCCTGTTTGTCTCTCTCCTGTGATTGTCTTCCAGGTTCCAGCTCCTGTCTCAAGACTTCCACCATAGAGACCCGCACCAGCATTCCACCTGCGGTGTAGCCTGACTCTCCAATCCATTGTGGATTCATCTGTTTCCAGCTACAACATTACCTGCTTCCAGCTCAGCTTCCAGCAGAGTACAGCTTCTCTTAAAGGGCCGGTGTCCTTTCTACACTTTACCACTCTCCACCGGTATTATTATTTCTCCGCTCTCAAGTTCTACATTTCAGTTCATATTTCATCGCTCCCAAGTTCATTTATTATTTAACTGGTTCCAGCCAGTATCCACTCCGTGCTAACAACAGTCTGGTTCCAGCCAGTATCCACAGCAGCCGTTTTATCTTCAGCAACCCAGCTTTTCCTGGAACACCAGCTGGCACAATCCTGGGTTATCTCCATTGCTACAGTCGGGCCTGGTAAGGACTTTCCATCTAGAAGATTATAAGAACTATCTCACACTACCAGTGCCCTGTGGCTCCTGCCATCCTGTAGTACCCAGGAACTGTATTTATTCTTTGCTGACTTTTACGTTTTCTTTTACTGCTGCTGTGTTGCGGAGTTGTCATAATAAACATCATTGACTTTTATCCAAGTTGTCGTGGTCACGCCTTCGGGCAGTTATTATTCATGTTACTTACATGTCCAGGGGTCTGATACAACCTCCCAGGTTGCGGTACATCTCAGCCCCTACAACTGAGGCTGCCTCCCGTCAGCTCAGGCCCTCAGTTGTGACAGTAAGCACTGACCTAATGAATCCAGCCGGAGACCAGGATCAAGCGGCCAGGCCGATGCAAGAACTGGCAGCCCGACTAGAACATCAGGAGGCTGCACAGGGCCACATCATCCGCTGTCTCCAGGATCTCTCTACTCGGCTGGATGGGATTCAGACAACTCTCCGTGGATCAGGCGCGTCTGGTGCGTCAACCACAGTGACTCCAGCTATAACCCCACCCACCTTACCCATTTCTGCTCCACGTCTTCATCTTCCAACGCCAGCAAAATTTGACGGATCTCCAAGATTCTGCAGGGGATTTCTCAACCAGTGTGAGATTCAGTTTGAGCTACAACCTGGCAATTTTCCCAGTGACCGTACAAAAATTGCCTACATTATTTCTCTTCTCAGTGGCTCAGCCCTTGATTGGGCATCACCGTTATGGGAGAGGTCCGACACCCTGCTATCTTCCTACACTGCCTTCGTGTCAACATTCAGGCGCATCTTCGACGAGCCAGGCCGGGTAACCTCAGCTTCATCCGAGATTCTCCGTTTACGCCAGGGGTCACGTACTGTAGGACAATATCTGATACAGTTCCAGATCCTGGCATCCGAACTGGCATGGAACGACGAGGCCCTGTATGCTGCATTCTGGCATGGCTTATCTGAGCGTATTAAAGATGAGTTAGCTACCAGAGACTTACCTTCTAAGTTAGATGAGCTAATCTCACTCTGCACGAAAGTTGATTTACGTTTCAGAGAGAGAGCAACTGAGCGTGGAAGATCATCTGCTCCAAAATCTTCTGCTCCTCCTCCTCGTCAACTGTCACCATCTAAAGATGAGCCCATGCAACTTGGCCGTTCCCGTTTAACTCCTGCTGAGCGCCGAAGACGTCTCTCCGAGTCTCTCTGTCTCTATTGTGCAGCTCCGTCTCACACCATTAATGCCTGTCCCAAACGTCCGGGAAACTCCAAATCCTAGCTCGCCAAGGAGAGGGCCGGCTAGGAGTAATGATCTCCTCTCCATCTCCTCAAGATTGTAATCTCCCAGTCTCGCTTCAAGTTGCTCAACGTTATCGGAACGTCATTGCCCTCCTTGATTCCGGAGCAGCTGGGAACTTTATTACCGAAGCCTATGTTAAACGGTGGTCCCTACCCACCGAGAGACTTCCTTCGTCCATTTCTTTAACTGCCGTGGATGGCAGCAAAATTTTTGATGCAGTTATTTCTTTAAGGACTCTACCAGTTCGTCTGAGAGTGGGAGTTCTTCATTCCGAACTTATTTCTTTTTTAGTGATTCCAAGAGCCACACATCCTGTGGTCCTGGGCCTTCCATGGCTCCGTCTTCACAATCCTACAATTGATTGGACGACTACGCAAATCCTGGCATGGGGTTCCTCCTGTGCTGAGACATGTTTGTTTAAAGTATTGCCTGTCTGTTCTTCCTCCCCCAGGTCGTCTGATGTTCCACCTCCTCCATATCAAGATTTCACGGATGTGTTCAGTAAAGCTTCTGCTGATATCCTTCCTCCTCATAGAGAATGGGACTGCCCGATTGATCTCGTTCCAGGGAAGGTTCCACCTCGAGGCCGAACTTATCCGTTGTCTCTGCCTGAGACGCATTCTATGGAGGAATATATTAAAGAGAACCTAGCAAAGGGGTTCATTCGACCTTCTTCTTCTCCAGCCGGCGCAGGCTTCTTTTTTGTAAAAAAGAAAGATGGTGGTCTGCGGCCGTGCATCGACTACAGAGGTTTGAACGACATTACCATCAAGAACCGTTATCCTTTACCCCTGATTACTGAGCTCTTTGACAGAGTTAGCGGAGCTACCATCTTTACAAAGCTGGACTTGAGAGGTGCATACAATCTCATCCGGATCCGTGAGGGTGACGAGTGGAAGACCGCCTTTAACACCCGTGACGGACATTATGAGTACCTCGTCATGCCCTTCGGATTGAGCAATGCTCCAGCTGTCTTCCAGCATTTTGTCAATGAGATCTTCAGAGACATTCTATACCGTCATGTCGTGGTCTATCTAGACGATATCCTCATTTTTGCCAACGATTTAGAGGAACATCGTTTTTGGGTTAAAGAGGTTCTGTCCCGTCTCCGTGTCAATCATCTCTATTGCAAATTAGAAAAATGCGTCTTTGAAGTCAAGTCCATTCCGTTTCTAGGGTACATTGTGTCCGGTTCCGGACTAGAGATGGATCCTGAGAAACTACAAGCAATCCAAAATTGGCCGGTACCCTTAACCCTCAAAGGGGTCCAGAGGTTCTTAGGGTTTGCCAACTATTACCGAAAGTTTATACGAGACTTTTCCACCATTGTGGCGCCTATTACTGCTTTCACTAAGAAGGGTGCTAACCCGTCCAAGTGGTCTGAAGAAGCCATGCAAGCATTTCATCTTTTAAAACAAAGGTTCATCTCTGCGCCTGTTCTGAAACAGCCTGACATCGACTCTCCTTTCATCTTAGAGGTGGATGCCTCCTCCGTTGGAGTAGGAGCGGTGTTATCTCAGAGGGCTAAAGATGGCCATTTACACCCTTGCAGTTTCTTCTCCCGGAAGTTCTCCCCAGCTGAGCGCAACTATGCCATTGGCGACCAGGAGTTGCTAGCCATCAAGCTCGCTCTAGAAGAGTGGAGGTATCTGTTGGAGGGAGCTTCTCATTCAATCACCATACTTACAGACCACAAGAACCTTTTATATCTGAAAGGCGCACAGTGTCTCAACCCTCGTCTGGCCAGATGGGCACTTTTCTTTTCCAGGTTCGACTTTAAACTCCAGTTCTGTCCGGGCTCTCAGAATCGCAAGGCCGATGCCCTTTCGCGCTCATGGGAGCAAGAAAATGAGTCAGAGTCTTCAGACAAGCATCCTATTATAAATCCGTTGGCATTCTCCACGGTAGGGATGGACTCTACGCCCCCATCAGGGAAAAGTTTTGTGGAACCGATGCTAAGGAAGAAGCTCATGCATTGGGCCCATGCTTCCCGTTTTGCCGGACATACAGGTATCCAAAAAACCCTGGAGTTTATCTCTAGGTCCTATTGGTGGCCAACTCTGAAAAAGGACGTCTTGGAGTTTATTGCATCTTGCCCAAAGTGTGCTCAACATAAGGTATCCCGCCAGTCGCCTGCGGGGCAACTGGTTCCACTATCTGTTCCCCGTCGACCTTGGACCCATTTGTCGATGGATTTTATTACAGATTTACCCATGTGCAACAAGTTCAATACCATCTGGGTGGTAGTTGACCGGTTCACCAAGATGGCACACTTCATTCCTCTCACCGGTCTTCCGTCAGCTTCCAAGTTGGCTCAAGTATTCATACAAGAGATCTTCCGACTCCACGGTCTTCCTGAAGAAATTATCTCAGATCGAGGAGTTCAATTCACAGCCAAATTCTGGCGAAGTTTATGTCAAGTCCTCCAAGTCAAGCTAAAGTTTTCCACGGCTTACCATCCTCAGACCAATGGTCAAACCGAGAGGGTGAATCAGGACTTGGAGGCCTTCCTCCGCATCTATGTGTCCTCCTCTCAAGATGACTGGGTTCAATTACTTCCCTGGGCCGAGTTCTGTCATAACAACCAGTATCATTCTTCATCTGCTTCAACACCATTCTTCACTAACTTTGGATTCCACCCTAAAGTCCCTGAGTTCCAACCGCTTCCAGCAACTTCTGTTCCCGCAGTGGATATCACCTTGCATCAGTTTGCCAATATCTGGAAGAGCGTACGATCAGCTCTGCTCAAGGCATCGTTCAGGTACAAGAAGTTTGCGGATAAGAAGCGTCGAGCAGTTCCTGCTCTCAAGGTGGGTGATCGGGTATGGTTATCCACGAAGAATTTGAGGTTAAGAGTTCCCAGTATGAAGTTTGCACCTCGCTATATCGGTCCCTTCAAGATTGAACAAGTCATCAATCCTGTTGCTTACAGACTCCAGTTGCCTCCCTTCTTAAAAATACCCAGGACATTCCATGTTTCCCTGTTGAAACCGCTGATCTTGAATCGGTTTCATTCCTCACTTCCTCCAACTCCGAAAGTCCAAACTCAACGAGGCGTTGAGTATGAAGTGGCCAAGATCCTGGACTCACGTCACCGTTACGGTCAACTACAATATCTTATTGACTGGAAGGGTTATGGTCCTGAGGAACGTTCATGGACCAATGCTTCTGATGTCCATGCTCCTGCCTTGGTCCGGAGATTCCATTCCAAGTTTCCTCAAAAGCCAAAGAAGTGTCCAGGGGCCACTCCTAAAGGGGGGGGTGCTGTCACGATCCGGGTATCTGGACGCCATTTCTTACCCATCAGATGCCTCCTAAGGCTGGCTCAGCGCTCCAGGACCGGATCCCATCTGTTATCCTGATGTGTACATTCCTGTATCCTCTCCTGTCACTCTGGGACGCTGTCACAGTAAACGCCATATTACACCTGGCATGGCGTCTCCCGCGGCCTCCGCCGCCGTCCCTGCTCTTCTGCATGCAGAGTGTCTGAGTGGCGATTACGTCAGCCGCGGCCTCCGCTGTGTCCGCGTGGTTGGATGTGCATCTGTCAGCCTGGCGCCTCCTGTCTCCGGTGGCCGGCGCCGCCATTACTGTTTTCATTACCACATGGATTACAAACCAAACTTCCCTCCAAGTGTCTGCATGGGCGCAGCCATCTTGGATTCTGTCAGCTGATCATTTCCACCAATCTGTTCTCAGTATTGATAATCTGCATAATTGCCTAGCCAATCCCTTCCTTGCTGCAGGTATAAATACACTGTGCCTGAGCAAGGAAGGCGTCAGTGCTTTGGTTGTCAAACCTAGTTCCTGTTTGTCTCTCTCCTGTGATTGTCTTCCAGGTTCCAGCTCCTGTCTCAAGACTTCCACCATAGAGACCCGCACCAGCATTCCACCTGCGGTGTAGCCTGACTCTCCAATCCATTGTGGATTCATCTGTTTCCAGCTACAACATTACCTGTGTCAAAGTCAGAAAAATGTTTCTATGCACGTTGCCATATTTGCACCGCACACTGGTCTGCGCTGCGCATGCGTACGCTCTCCCGTGAAGGCGCATACCCGCAATAGCGTGCACCCGCGGGCGCACGGTATGCGTATTTACGGTAGAGTTTATGTAATCGTAGCGTGCGACTCATTCGTTACATATTTTCACAATTAATGTAGTTTATAGATCATGATCCCTTTGATAGTTTCTGAAAGTTTGGTTAATATAGAAAGTCCCGGAATGGAGGAATTCCTCTTTGTATTGTACGAAGGGTCTGACAAGAGTCATACAGCAGTGTTTGGTACCCATCGGAAGAGTATTTAATTAGCAATATTCCGGTGTTGGTTTGGAGCGTATAAATCGCTCGTGCGGATAGTTATGGACATAAGAAGTTTATGTCCATTTCTATTATTTACTCATACTCAGGTATGCGGCGGGAAACCCAGTTTCCCACCCACCTGAGCTGTTGGAAATCGTCACAGCCCACCTGTATGAATCAACCTATGACCTTTTGTTATGATGCAGGGCCGAATTCCTTCGTCCAATGGACAATGGGATTGTAGGGACTATGAGATTGCATTGTGTGTGGGGCATAAATAGGCAGGCCGACCATATCCAACTTCACTCTCATCAACGGTTTTCTGCTGATAATCGGGAGCTGGATATCGAGGCGCATGCGATCATACCCTTTGTGCGTAAGTTTCTCTCCGTAATCATATTGTCTTACTGTGAGCCAATCTCTCTCTCTCCGTCTCTCTCTCTCTCTTCTCTTTCTCTCGAATCTCCCATTGACTAGTATTGTATTGTATTAGATCAGCATAGTATTGTAGTGTATTTCTTGTATAGTTATTTGGTTAGGAAGTCTCTGTTATATTGTAGTGTATCATTTGTACTGTGATTCTTTTTGCAAGTATAATAGTTATAATACAGATAATAGGCTTTGGACCCTAAACAGGTATCTGTGTATTTTCTCATAGTGTTGTGTTCACTTGAGCGTCGGTGACGCTCAAGCAGCTTTGTAGTTAGTCAGGTTACACAAGGTTGCACTTACACCCTGTATTCACATTAAGGTATTCTGTGTATTTCATTGATAAAAGGTTTAGTCATAAAGGTATAGCGTTGTGAGCGTCTGCGCCGCTGGTGATCTCCTCGTGGTCTCGAGCGTCCGCTACGCCGTAGCGAATCATTACTCTAATCATAGCCAATAACGTGCTGTCCTGTGATCTCTGGGCCGTGAGCGAACGTGACGCTTGAGCGTCTCGCCTACGGCTGAGCGATCGTTACGCAACTAGCGTACCCTTACGGTACTTCTTAAGTAAACAGCGTACGGTGTTCTTAGACTTCATTAAGGGTTGTTTATACGACAAAGGAATTTAACATTGTCAATTGGGGACTCGTCCTGTCCTTCTCATATCTGCACTAGGTAGATCAGCAGACATTATCCCCCAGCAAAGGGTGGGAGGTTGTCTCGCAGTGCTGACGGGATAAGCGTCTGCTTCGCTTAGATAAAGAGTGCTGAAGGAATCCGGGAACCGGAAGTAAGAACAAAACGCTTGTGTCTTTTAAAACTGTATTTCTCTTCTGTCTTGCGTATACACGCACGCATACATATATATCTGCATTTCTTTTTCAAATTTCGTATATCACTATTCCTGTTTGCCAATTTTTATAGTTGATAGAAAGTGCTAAAAGAGATTTGCTGTTATTTCATAGTAGAGGTAATAGTTAAAATATAGACCAACACACGGCTTGTCTGGGAGATAAGGCAGTCAGTGTGGTGTGCGGTAGATGATCAGGGATCATCTACATTGATAAAGGTAGAAATTGTGTTACGGTGGATCTTTGTTTTGCATACACGTGTCTCTAACAAAGACTAGCGTACGCAATCCAGAGGCAGACGCACGCAGCGTACATTACGCAACGTAGCGTCCGGTTACGCCCACGTAGCTCAAGTCATGAAAAGTTGGATTTTAGCGCAAAGCGATAATTAACGCAAAGGCGATAAATAACGCACAGCGGTAGATAACGCGACGCGGTAAATAACGCAAATCTATTTTTGGAAAAATCTGAAATTTAGTTTAACAGATCCTGCTCCTAATTGGTAACACAGCTGGGCTGAAGACAATTTCTGCGCAGAAATAGATATAGAAACAAAGTGTACATGTGTTGAGTGAGTGTGTTTTTATCACATAAGTTTATATAACTTAGAGGTTGAACCAAAAGGAAAGTCGGGTACTCGTCAAGGAACATACGTGTAAGTGACATATACGGTGGCTAGGGAGGCATCCCTGGTTAAATAATATTTGAGCATTAGAGTATAGCGGACCATAAGGTAACAGACCAGGAGGTCATAAGGTAACAGACCAGGAGGTCATAAGGTACAAAGAGGTCCGCTATAAAGGTACAAGAGGCACAACGCCAGGGGTGTTGGTGCAGAACCCATATAGGCCATACAAGCTCATGCTGAAGGAATTCGCAGCCGAAATTTTCGATTCCATTGATCTTTCAGTACAATAACAAGTAGTGCTTATGTACTGAACGATTGTACCGCACGTAATTGTGTGCAGTAGTTAGTAATCTGACCTAATACCATTAGAGTAAAGTGGTCACAAACGCTATTTGTACATTCTGACGTGATTTGTGTAATTTTTTATTTTTGGAAGGGAAGTTCGCTGGTCACTCAGGAACTATCTAACAACCCCACCTTTACTGGAAAGAGTAAGTGTCCTGCGGGTAACCCTCATATGTTCCAGTAAACAGAAGGTTCCATAGGGGCCCTGTATCGAGTACGCCAGCACCATATCGGTGTGATCAGGTCGTATTGGTCGAGGTGGGCGAGTGAGTGGGGTACTCGGTAAACCGCCACCGCCGGCCTATTGTGAATAATTTGGTTTGCTGTAAGGGTTCGCTGAAGACCGTGATATAAAGATCACAGGAGTAGTAAGCAACACCTGCAGATTATGGGGGCCAATTGTTCAGGTAGGGGGCGATCAACCTCGGTTCGGGTTGATTCAGAGAACCGACCAGTTGGGTCGGCAAGGTACATCATGTGTGAAAAATACGGAAGTCACACAGAATCTTTATGTGATGAATGGGAGAGAATGACTGTACAAGACAGGGAGAAATTCCCAAGAATAGGTAGCTTCAGTCCAGAAGTGTTACAAAATTTAAGGAGGAGGATATGTCTCATAAAATCAACAAAGAGACGAATTCAGCATCATGATTATTTACAGTTGTGGCAGCAGGAAGGTGAGATACAGAGAGGTTTGGCTCTGGCGGCGGGATCTGGGGCAGTCAGGAAGCTGATAGCCACAGCCCCTCCTCCACCATACATTGCAGGAGAGAAGTTGATTGCGGAGAGAAACGCACTGGGTTGTAAAACACAAACTCTTAGTAACCCTGTAAATGTCAATGATGTTAACCAAGTAACCCAGGCAATTATTAACCCGTGCAAGTTGTACCCTGTTTTGAACTTTCCTCAGGAGTGTGATCAAGAAGACGATTCGACAACAATTTCAGCGCTCTCTCTAGCGGCCACCATATCAGAAACCACAGTAGGAACTGCACCTCTCACGAGATTAGTGAAGGCCCCTAGCGGAGGGATAGGTGAGGTCGTGTCAACGGGTAAGTATGGCACCATGCATTACACTGAAACAATTTCACCACAAGCTGTAGAATCTACACAGAATGAAGTTGTTAGAGTTAATCCAGTTAAGGTGATAGTAGTTCCCAATGGGAAAACAGATGCATCAGGAGCCACACCCGTTAGGAACATTGCCATGTATTGCCCGTTTACTAGAATGGAATTGAGGACTATAGTGTCTGAATTCCCAGACCCCAGAAAAGATTTAGTGGCAAGCCAAAAATACATCAGGGATCTAGGAAACACTTTAGAGCCCAATAATAAGGATTGGCAGATAGTGCTAAGAGCTTGCTTACCTTCCAATGTCGACTCAGTTCAATTCTTGACTGATTGTGGACTAGATAAAGATGTACCGCTTACAGATGTGTACGACAAGGATAATGTAAAAAGGATAAATTTGCAGCTAAAAGAGTATTTCCCAGCCGTTGCTAAATGGAATAAAATATTTTCCATTAAGCAAAAGGAGTCCGAAATGGCAACAGAATATTTTCACCGGGCACTATTAGAAATGGCAAAATACACTGGTATAGAAGACATTAGGACCAACCCAAACCATCAAGAAGTAGCAGTATCAGTACTGATGGATGGTTTAAAGGAAACATTAAAAGCTAGGGTACAGACCACGCAACCATGTTGGCGAGGTCTGTCGGTGTCCACTTTGAGAGAGGCTGCTATTGATCACGACAGAAACATCACCAGGCACAGAGAGTTGCAAAGTGATAAGTTGATGTCAGTAAGTATACAGGCGCTGACCACAAAGCAGCCTGCGTATGTACCATCGAATCCTGTAAGTAAGTCAACTGTAATAACTTGTTATTCCTGTAACAGACCGGGACACTATGCACGAGAATGTAGAGTAAGAAATGTACCAAAATCTTTTCAAACCCCTAGACAACGACACGACACACGACATTGGGAGCAGGGTCCACAAAGGCGGAGTTTTGAGCCACATACAGGGGAAACAAAAAGATATCCCCCGAACAGAGACTGGCATGCCTCTGGTAGTTCCCAGCTAACTCCCTCACAAGTAGTCGCTGCCAGCGGGGTACAGGCAGGTCACCATACCCAATAGGGGTGTGGCCATACCTGTAATCTGCAGCCAGTTAAGTTGATTGCCAGTCTTGGAAGCGAACCAGAGATTGCAATCAATGTAGCTGGTAAAACTTTAAACTTTCTTGTAGACCTGGGGCGGCCAAGTCAGTGATAAATTCGACAGTGGGCATGAGAACCACTGGTAGGACAATTCCAGCCATGGGAGTAACAGGAGTAGTCCAGCACTACCCTGTTAGCAAACCAGCCGAGATTACAATAGGGCCTTTGCATACCAAGCATTCCTTTTTGCTGGCTGCATCTGCACCAACTAATCTCCTGGGTAGAGACTTACTATGTAAAATGGGTTGCGTCATTTATTGTACGCCTGAAGGTGTATTCTTGGACATTCCTGAGAATCACGCTCAGGAAGTACGAGACATGTTAGACTCCCCATCAAAATTAATGTCACATTCCATTATGACAAATAGGAATCCATCCCAAGTAGAAGAGATGACATCTCAGATACCAGAGTCACTTTGGACAAAAGATGGACAGGACACTGGATTAATGGCAAATGTAGCTCCAGTAGTTGTACAAGTAAAAGATGGTAGGATAGCTCCAAAAATCCCACAGTATCCTCTGAAGCCAGAGGTGGAGTTAGGAGTTTTCCCAGTAATAGAACGCTTGCTGCAACAGGGCATTCTGGTAAGAACGTCCAGCACAGCCAATAGTCCCATCTTCCCTGTTAAAAAGAGTGGGGGGAGGGGTTACAGGCTAGTGCAGGATCTAAGGGGGATTAACAAAATAGTTGAGAGTCAGTTCCCCGTAGTGCCTAATCCAGCTGTCATCCTAATGCAAATTCCTCCCACTGCCAAATTTTTCACTGTTATTGACCTCTGCTCCGCTTTCTTTTCGGTACCTCTGCACCCTGACAGCCAATATTTGTTTGCTTTTACATACAGAGGAGTCCAATACACATGGACTCGGTTACCCCAAGGTTTCATAGATAGTCCAAGTATATTTTCTCAGGCTTTGCATGATTGTTTACAGTCTTTCCAACCAGAGAGTGGATCAGTATTGATACAGTACGTGGACGATTTACTGCTGTGTTCAGATTCACTGGAAGCCTCTCTGAAGGATACGAAACAACTCCTGTTTCATCTTTCAGACACAGGTCACAAGGTTTCCAAAGACAAGTTACAATTATGCGAAACTAAGGTAAAATATTTGTGACACTGTCTAACACAAGGACTCAGACACCTGACCGCTGATAGAATCCAAGCCATTACAGACATGACACTGCCACAAACCCAGCAACAGATCAGGACGTTTTTAGGAATGTGTGGGTATTGCCGTAATTGGATCCCAGGGTTTTCCATATTGGCGTTACCTTTGCAGGAAATGGTCTCTTCAAACAAACCTGATCGGATTTCGCATACAGACGAATCCGAAACAGCATTTGAGAGACTTAAGCAATGCCTAACGCAGGCACCAGCACTAGGTATGCCAGACTATGGGAAACCCTTTGAACTATACGGAACAGAAAGTGCTGGGTGCGCAGCAGGTGTACTAACCCAAAAACACGGTGATGCCAGCAGGCCAGTTGCATACTACAGCGCTCAGCTAGATACGGTAGCGCGATCCCTCCCCACATGCTTGCGAAGCGTTGCTGCGATAGCATTGCTAGTGACAAAAAGCGAAGATGTTGTGCTAGGCCACAACCTCACAATCCATACACCACATGCGGTATCTGCCTTATTGAATTCTGCCCAAACCAGACACGTCTCATCAGCAAGGTTCACAAGATGGGAATTGGCATTAATGGCCCCAGTAAACATCACCATAAGGAGATGCAGCGCATTAAATCCTGCAACATTTCTCCCAGGTGTGCCTGGTCAGACACAAAGGGTGGAAGGTGAGAGTGATGGGGAAGGAGGATTTAATGCAAAAGAAGATACACATGATTGTATGGAATATTTGACCCAAAATTTTACCGCAAGGCCTGACATCAGTGACAATCCACTGGAAGATGCAGAACTCACGTTCTACACTGACGGTAGTTGTCATAGACAGTCAGACTCGGGAGACTTGTGTACTGGATACGCAGTCGTAGATGACCAAGACACCATAGAAGCGGAACCGCTAGGTCCACCTCACTCAGCCCAGGTTGCTGAACTGGTCGCCCTAACCAGAGCATGTGAATTGGCTAAGGGCAAGTCAGCCAATATCTACACCGATTCTAGATACGCCTTCGGGGTAGTACATGATTTCGGAGCCCTATGGCGCCTCAGAAATTTCATGACGGCAGCTGGTACACCGATAGCGCATGCAGCTCACATAAAAAGGCTTCTAACAGCGATACAGGAACCCGACAGAGTGGCTGTTATCAAATGTAAAGCACATACATATAGTCAAGACCCAGTGTCACTTGGTAACAGCCGAGCAGACGAAGCCGCAAAGCTTGCAGCTGCTACCCCCATACAGACAGACACCACACAACTGATGGTATTTAATACCATCAACACACAGAAGTTGTGTGAGATGCAGAATTTGTGTTCCACACAGGAAAGAGCAGTCTGGAAAGCAAAGGGATATGGCCAGGAGTCCTCAGGGCTCTGGACGGATGGACATGGTAAACCAGTGGCCCCCAGAGCATATCTTCCATGTCTGGCTGAAGCAGCTCATGGGTTGACTCATCTAGGCAAGGAGGGTATGTGCAAATTGGTAAGAGCATACTGGTGCGCCCCAGGATTCTCCTCTCATGCGAGTAAAAGAGCAATGTCATGCCTTACCTGTCTGAGAAAGAATATTGGAAAGGCAATACCTACAGAACCATCCCATATCCCACCTGCCGGCGGCCCTTTCCAGGTAATACAAATCGACTTCATTCAATTACCCCCATGTCGAAATTTGAAATATGTACTTGTTTGTATAGATGTTTTCTCGAATTGGGTCGAAGCATTTCCAGCAGCTACAAATACCGCTATGTTTACAGCTAAGAAAATTGTACAGGAATTTGTATGTAGATATGGTATCCCTAGAATCATTGAAAGTGATAGGGGTACCCATTTTACCGGTGATGTCTTTCAAGGAATGTGTAAATTAATGGGTATTGATAGCAAGCTGCACACTCCGTACCGTCCACAGGCGAGTGCGAAGGTCGAAAGAGTGAACAGCACTATTAAAAATAAATTGAGTAAAGTAATGGCAGAGACAGGATTGACGTGGCCAGAAGCTTTACCCATTGTTTTGTATAGCATCAGAACCACTCCCAGGTCCCCTCTTAATCTGTCTCCTTTTGAAATCTTGTTTGGTCGACAACCGCATGTCATGATTAACCCTCAGGATGATTTGAAATGTAACAATGAAGTAACTGTAAAATACTTGATTAACATGAGTAAACAGTTGAGGAATCAAAATGATAATCTGAAATTGGTGGTTCCTGATTTACCAGATAGTAATTGTCATGACATTGAACCAGGGGATTATGTAATGATACGAAATTTTCTACGCTCAGGTTGTCTTATTGATAGATGGGAAGGACCATACCAGGTCTTATTGACTAGCACCACAGCATTGAAGGTTGCTGAGAGAGAGACTTGGGTCCATTCATCCCACTGCAAAAAGGTTGCTGACCCAGAGAGGTCCCGTGATAAGGAACAGACGGTAGAGGTTGTATCACTGGAGTGTCTGTTCCAGGAGGACTGAGGCGGCACCTGAGCCTTGAAGACCAAAAGCAGCTGTCGACTCCCCACTCCCTTTTATTGTTTTCCTCCACTTCCCATCCCCTCTCCCTTAAAATTTCTTTTTCCCCCTTCTCATTCTTCTCCATTTCCTCCTCAAAGATGGACTTGCCCCAAGAGACTGTGATCCGGATTTTGATGTTAACTATGATGTTGACCAGAGCAGTCTGTTCCGGCGAGAGTACCATGGAGGTCGAGAGAGGTTCTGGAATGGGTTCCGATTATGATGATGGAGGCGTAGTTTTCCAAGATCAACCAAACCAACAAGCAAAGGCGAGTATCAGAAAACGATCCGATAGAAGAAATTGTGATGGATTGTTAGCTGAAGAAAACTGTATCTGTAGGCTTTGTGACAATTTGGTTGAAGATGGATGCATAAAGAAATGCCAATCCAGTTTTAATATCCATATGGACCGGCATCCATTGAGTGACTATCACTCCTTAGTGGGTAACGTGTTAAACCAAACAGATTGTTGGGTATGCTCTCAAGTACCTCAGGGTCATAGCAAATCAGGGCTAGTACCATTTCCTTTAACGTTAGGGGAGGTACTTGAGCTAAGTGGTGGGAGACCGGTGGACCGGAGGTTTAATATCTCCAGCCCTCCTAGTTTGAAGCTCCACCAATACCATGTGGATAGGTCCCTCTTATGTTTTAATATCTCCAATCCCCGTAAGCCGGGAAATTGGGAAGTGTCATGGAGCAACCTTACCATGACCTTTTCACACAGAGCAGATAGAATGCCTACAGATACAGAGCTTGTACGCCACATAGCCAGTAGAGGAAAATCTTTCCGGTATCGATATACCTTAGGAAATAGGATTACTAGAGTTGGAGAGGTATCACCAGGATACTGTGCACATATCGTACAAACTGATACGTGCCTTAAACAGATGGAAGAATTAGGGTCAGGAGATTTCACCTGGAAGGTTTGTAACATGGTCATGTCCTTCTCCGTCCCATATGTTCTCCCCGATGATGCATATTTCATATGCGGGAGAAAGGCGTACAAGTGGCTTGCCCCAAACTCTGAAGGATTGTGTTATATTGGAAAAGTATTGCCTGAAGTGATGACTGTAACACATGACAAAATGAAAGACATACACCGTGGTGCCCAAGCTCCTTATACTCACACTCATTACGAGCACCGAGTTAAAAGACAACTGTCAGAAAGGTTAGAGCATCCGGCCTCTGATCTTATCCATGAATCCACCGGGATTCAGGTTCTGGTAGCGTTAGATTTCACTCGCACCGCTCGGGGAGTGATGAATTATAGATACATTTCCGCACTCGCCAATTTGTTAGATAATATCACTGAAATGTATGATGACACGTTTAGATACACTGGAAGAGAACTTCAAGCTTATAAAACAGAACTAGTTCAGCATAGGATGGTTCTTAATTATCTTACAGCAGTAACAGGCGGATATTGTGTTACATTGGCAACACAGTACGGCATAAAGTGTTGCACGTATATCACGAATAGCACCGAGGATCCGGTAGAGGTCATAGACCAAAAGATGGACGATATTCTCCAATTGAAGTGGGAATTTCGTCGAAAACACAATCTCACCCTTGCTGCTGTAGGTAATGAGCTGACTGGTTGGGTGTCATGGTTGAACCCGCGAAATTGGTTCTCCGGTTTAGGAGACTGGGCTCAAGGAGTCATAATGGATGTTGGAAAGTTTCTACTATGTATCTTAGGTGTCGTTATATCGATTGGATTGATATTTAGATGCGGGCAGGCTTTAATGAGGTGCAAACAAAGTACAAAAGTGATGAGCTTGAGGAGTGAGGAAACCGTAATTAACCTGGATTTGATTTATGACCCAATGATAGAAACCAGAATGTGATGAAAATGCGATTATACGGTCCGTTTCTTTCACCTGTTTTTCTGCTTTTCTCCAAGATACAAAGACCCCCTTGGACGAGGAAGTTGACGAGACGCTATACAGACAACAGACAAGCACCAAAGATGAAGTTTTGACAACCTATGATATGGACACTTGATGAACTTTGCCATGGATCCCCAGTTTCCCTAGTATTTTTAAACTCACGCTAGCCCAACATTTTTGTAAATCTGATGGCACTGACAAAGCTATTTGCTCATGCCCAAGGAGCAATACAGCGCAAAGAAGACGACTCTCAACAGATACCGAACAAAACTTCAACAACAGATGTACATTTCCCTGACATAGAATACCACCGCATTTACCGTAATTATGTCTTTTCTTCATTTCTACAACCCTCAGGTAATGACACACATAGTCGATAGGGAATACAGGCACAGATATCAGCAACCACATACTTCCCCCATTCATGTATCACCAACTAAAATGTGCATCCCCATTTTGTTACAACTGAAAGCCGAAATGAGCTCGGTAAAGTTTGACAGCCCATCCACAGGCCTGTACCACGGGATAAGAAGGAATTCAAATGTATACTTCGCAATACCTCGAAGCTTGATTTACCACACGTACGGCACGATGATACATGACCCTCCAAACATGGACTCATACACACATGCTTCTGCTTTCTCACTAGGTCATACCCTCTTCACACCTACTCCTCTCTTCTTCCTTACCCCACCATGGAAATCAATTAACCCCTGACTTACATTTTTTCTCCTTTTGAAATGTTTTAGAAAGTGGCAGTTATTATTGACTGCCAAAGGGTGGACTGTCAAAGTCAGAAAAATGTTTCTATGCACGTTGCCATATTTGCACCGCACACTGGTCTGCGCTGCGCATGCGTACGCTCTCCCGTGAAGGCGCATACCCGCAATAGCGTGCACCCGCGGGCGCACGGTATGCGTATTTACGGTAGAGTTTATGTAATCGTAGCGTGCGACTCATTCGTTACATATTTTCACAATTAATGTAGTTTATAGATCATGATCCCTTTGATAGTTTCTGAAAGTTTGGTTAATATAGAAAGTCCCGGAATGGAGGAATTCCTCTTTGTATTGTACGAAGGGTCTGACAAGAGTCATACAGCAGTGTTTGGTACCCATCGGAAGAGTATTTAATTAGCAATATTCCGGTGTTGGTTTGGAGCGTATAAATCGCTCGTGCGGATAGTTATGGACATAAGAAGTTTATGTCCATTTCTATTATTTACTCATACTCAGGTATGCGGCGGGAAACCCAGTTTCCCACCCACCTGAGCTGTTGGAAATCGTCACAGCCCACCTGTATGAATCAACCTATGACCTTTTGTTATGATGCAGGGCCGAATTCCTTCGTCCAATGGACAATGGGATTGTAGGGACTATGAGATTGCATTGTGTGTGGGGCATAAATAGGCAGGCCGACCATATCCAACTTCACTCTCATCAACGGTTTTCTGCTGATAATCGGGAGCTGGATATCGAGGCGCATGCGATCATACCCTTTGTGCGTAAGTTTCTCTCCGTAATCATATTGTCTTACTGTGAGCCAATCTCTCTCTCTCCGTCTCTCTCTCTCTCTTCTCTTTCTCTCGAATCTCCCATTGACTAGTATTGTATTGTATTAGATCAGCATAGTATTGTAGTGTATTTCTTGTATAGTTATTTGGTTAGGAAGTCTCTGTTATATTGTAGTGTATCATTTGTACTGTGATTCTTTTTGCAAGTATAATAGTTATAATACAGATAATAGGCTTTGGACCCTAAACAGGTATCTGTGTATTTTCTCATAGTGTTGTGTTCACTTGAGCGTCGGTGACGCTCAAGCAGCTTTGTAGTTAGTCAGGTTACACAAGGTTGCACTTACACCCTGTATTCACATTAAGGTATTCTGTGTATTTCATTGATAAAAGGTTTAGTCATAAAGGTATAGCGTTGTGAGCGTCTGCGCCGCTGGTGATCTCCTCGTGGTCTCGAGCGTCCGCTACGCCGTAGCGAATCATTACTCTAATCATAGCCAATAACGTGCTGTCCTGTGATCTCTGGGCCGTGAGCGAACGTGACGCTTGAGCGTCTCGCCTACGGCTGAGCGATCGTTACGCAACTAGCGTACCCTTACGGTACTTCTTAAGTAAACAGCGTACGGTGTTCTTAGACTTCATTAAGGGTTGTTTATACGACAAAGGAATTTAACATTGTCACCTGCTTCCAGCTCAGCTTCCAGCAGAGTACAGCTTCTCTTAAAGGGCCGGTGTCCTTTCTACACTTTACCACTCTCCACCGGTATTATTATTTCTCCGCTCTCAAGTTCTACATTTCAGTTCATATTTCATCGCTCCCAAGTTCATTTATTATTTAACTGGTTCCAGCCAGTATCCACTCCGTGCTAACAACAGTCTGGTTCCAGCCAGTATCCACAGCAGCCGTTTTATCTTCAGCAACCCAGCTTTTCCTGGAACACCAGCTGGCACAATCCTGGGTTATCTCCATTGCTACAGTCGGGCCTGGTAAGGACTTTCCATCTAGAAGATTATAAGAACTATCTCACACTACCAGTGCCCTGTGGCTCCTGCCATCCTGTAGTACCCAGGAACTGTATTTATTCTTTGCTGACTTTTACGTTTTCTTTTACTGCTGCTGTGTTGCGGAGTTGTCATAATAAACATCATTGACTTTTATCCAAGTTGTCGTGGTCACGCCTTCGGGCAGCTATTATTCATGTTACTTACATGTCCAGGGGTCTGATACAACCTCCCAGGTTCCGGTACATCTCAGCCCCTACAACTGAGGCTGCCTCCCGTCAGCTCAGGCCCTCAGTTGTGACAGCCAGAGGTAGCCTGACTGCCATTAGGTACTGAGATGAGATCCTCAGACCCCTTGTGAGACCATATGATGGTGCGGTTGGCCCTGGGTTTCTCCTAATGCAAGACAATGCTAGACCTCATGTGGCTGGAGTGTGTCAGCAGTTCCTGCAAGACGAAGGCATTGATGCTATGGACTGGCCTGCCCGTTCCCCAGACCTGAATCCAATTGAGCACATCTGGGACATCATGTCTCGCTCCATCCACCAACACCACGTTGCACCATAGACTGTCCAGGAGTTGGCGGATGCTTTAGTCCAGGTCTGGGAGGAGATCCCTCAGGAGACCATCCACCACCTGATCAGGAGCATGCCCTGGCATTGTAGGGAGGTCATACAGGCACGTGGAGGCCACACACACTACTGAGCCTCATTTTGACTTGTTTTAAGGACATTACATCAAAGTTGGATCAGTCTGTAGTGTGTTTTTCCACTTTCATTTTGAGGTTGACTCCAAATCCAGACCTCCATGGGTTAATAAATTTGATTTCCATTGATAATTTTTGTGTGATTTTGTTGTCAGCACATTCAACTATGTAAAGAACAAAGTATTTAATAAGAATATTTCATTCATTCAGATCTAGGATGTGTTAATTAAGTGTTCCCTTTATTTTTTTGAGCAGTGTATATATAAGGCAGAAATATCACTTATTGTAAACAGAGAAAAGTGAACACTGATGATAATTCTTAGCAGTCGAGCCTATTACCCACGAAGGTTTAAATGCCAGCAACGGCACACGATATCGCACCCTTCGTGGACTAATTTTGGGCTGAATATGCACCAAAGTACTCGAAACCCTTTGGGGTAGCGAGCACTTTTGTGCGACTTCGGGATGCCGTAAAGTGCGGCCGCTGCAGCGTTGATTCGCACCTGCAAAATCATTGTGGCTAATAGGATCGACCCCTTAGTTGTTAGTCAATATTAATAATCATCCAAGTCTCAGTTAGTAAAGTGAGGTAGTGGGTGTGGCTGGAGAGGGGTTTGGCTGTATCCTTAATACAGCAATTTAGCAGATTAAATTTGCCTATGGATTATGCGTATCCTCAATCTGTAAATATGCTCATTTATTTACAAAATCTTAGTAACTTAGTATTAAACAATTTAACAGTAAGTAAGGAAACATATTACAGTTCTTCACAAATTGTTAAAAAGATATCCTTGCAAACATTTCCTGTGTTCAGACGGGCCTCTTTGCAAATGTTGTTAACAACTCCAGACTAGAGATGTGCGGCGGGCACTTTTCGTGTTTTGTGTTTTGGTTTTGGGTCTAATTCCACTTTTGTGTTTTGATTTTGGCTTGGTTTTGCAAAACCACCCTTTTGTGTTTTGGTTTTGGATCTGGATGATTTTTGAAAAAAAAACGTAAAAACAGCTAAAATCACAGAATTTGGGGGTAATTTTGCTCCTATGGTATTATTAACCTCAATAACATTCATTTCCACTCATTTCCAGTCTATTCTGAACACCTCACAATATTGTTTTTAGGCCTAAAAGTTGCACCAAGGTGGCTGTATGACTAAGCTAAGCGACACAAGTGTGCAGCACAAACACCTGGCCCATCTAGAACTGGAACTGCAGTTGCAGACAAGATGGCACTATTCAAAAACTAGTCCCCAAACAGCACATGATGCAAAGAAGAAAAAGAGGCGCAATGAGGTAGCTGGATGGCCAAACTAAGTGACACAAGTGTGCGGCACAAACACCTGGCCCATCTAGGAGGGGCACTGCAGTTACAGACAGGATGGCACTTAAAAAAACTAGTCCCCAAACAGCACATAATGCAAAGAAGAAAAAGAGGTGCAAAATGGAATTGTCCTTGGGCCCTCCAATCCACCCTTATGTTGTATAAACAGGACATGCACACTTTAACAAACCAATCATTTCAGTGACAGGGTCTGCCACACGACTGTGGCTGAAATGAGTGGTTTGTTTGGGCCCCCACCAAAAAAGAAGCAATCAATCTCTCCTTGCACAAACTGGCTCTACAGAGGCAAGATGTCAACCTCATCCTCTGATTCCTCACCCTTTCACCGTGTACATCCTCCTCACAGAGTATTAATTTGTCCCCACTGGAATCCACCATCACAGGTCCCTGTGAACTTTCTGGAGGCAATTGCTGGTAAAGGTCTTCCCGGAGGAATTTCTAATTCATTTTGATGAACATCATCTTCTCCACATTTAGTGGAAGTTACCTCCTACGCCGATCACTGAACACTCTTTCAGAGTACACCCTAGAGGGGGGGGGGGGGGGGGCAACTTAGGTAAAATAAAGCCAGTTTGTGCAAGGGCATCCAAATTGCCTCTTTTTCGTGCCAGTACACGTATGGACTGTCTGACATGCCTACTTGGATGCAGTCACTCATATAATCCTCCACCATTCTTTCAATGGTGACAGAATCATATGCAGTGACAGTAGATAAGTCAGTAATCATTGACAGGTCCTTCAGTCCAGACCAGATGTCAGCTTTCGCTCCTGACTGCCCTGCATCACCACAGGCGTGTGGGCTAGGAAATGTTATCCTTTTCCTTGCAGCAACAGTGGTGGGAGAAATTGAAGGACGACCTGCTGACGGGTCACATTCCGCTTGAGTTGACAATTTACTCACCAGCAGGTCTTTGCACCTATGCAGACTTGTGTCTGCTGGAAAGAGAGATACAACGTAGGCTTTAAACCTAGGATCGAGCATGGTGGCCAAAATGTAGTGCTCTGATTTCAACAGATTGACCACCCTTGAATGCTAGCAAAGTGAATGAAGGGCTCCATCCACAAGTCCCACATACTTTGCGGAATCGCTCCATCTTAGCTTCTCCTTCAATTTCTCCAGCTGCTTCTGCAAAAACCTGCTGAGGGGAATGACCTGACTCAAGCTGGCAGTGTCTGAACTGACTTCACGTGTGGCAAGTTCGAAGGGTTGGAGAACCTTGCACAAGACGGAAATCATTCTCCACTGCGCTTGAGTCAGGTGCATTACCCCTCCTTTGCCTATATCGTAGGTGGATGTATAAGCTTGAATGGCCTTTTGCTGCTCCTACGTCCTTTGAAGCATATAGAGTGTTGAATTTCACATCGTTACCACCTCTTGCTTAAGTTGATGGCAGGGCAGGTTCAGACGTGTTTGCTGGCGCTCCAGTGTTCGGTACGCGGTGGCTGAATGACGAAAGTGGCCATTTTTCGGGCAACCAACAGCATCTCCTGCACACCCCTGTTATTTTTCAAAAAATTCTGCACCACCAAATTAATTGTATGTGCAAAACATGGGACGTGCTGGAATTTGCCCAGATGTAATGCACGCACAATATTGATGGCGTTGTCCGATATCACAAATCCACAGGAGAGTCCAATTGGGGTAAGCCATTCTGCAATTATGTTCCTCAGTTTCCGTAAGAGGTTGTCAGCTGTGTGCCTCTTACAGAAAGCGGTGACACATAGCATAGCCTGCCCAGGAACGAGTTGGCGTTTGCGAGATGCTGCTACTGGTGCCGCTGCTGTTGTTGCTGCGGGAGGCCATACATTTACCCAGTGGGCTGTCACAGTCATATAGTCCTTAGTCTGCCCGGTTACACTTGTCCACATGTCCATGGTTAAGTGGACACTGGATAATACCGCATTTTGTAAGACACTGGTGACTCTTTTTCTTTCTCTGCCATAAATCATGTGACATCGGATAAAGATACCTTAATAGGAGTCAACTACCCATATACCGAGTGAGTTGTGGTACGCAAATCATTGATTTTGGGGGGGAAAAGATCCCTTTATGTGTATGTTTTATCTGCATTCTGTGTAAGTTGGGGTACGCATCCAACAGGCTATAAAGATACCTTTATGTGATTTATCATCATATTTTTAGCGTGAGTTCTGGGTACTCTTCCGATATCTTTATTCCAGTATTACAAGGACATCTATCTGTTAAAGATACCTTTATGGGTTTCCACTCACTTGTTTCTGTGTGAGTGGGGTACGCCCTTTTCCTTCTAGGGTTGTGGAAATTATCCTGATTTGATTTGAAACTGTTCTACACATTTGTTCCTTCCTTTTTGTTTTTTATGAACATTGGGATAACTACACGATACTTCGAGAGAAGGGAAAATCAATCAGAGAAGTTCCCAAGTTAACACATGAAGGATATTCTTCCTCTTCAGTAACAAGGGATGTATCTTGCATATTAAGTGTTTTTTGTGTGCCCTGGACACAGATAAATTCCACTCCATTCTGTTATTGTTTATTGTTCTTGTAAAAACGGTGATTTTTACTTTGGTATTTACAGTGGACGGGCAGCATTGCGCCATACAGGCAAACAGTTCAAAAAAACTGTTTCAATTGTTTATTTGTATCACCACTGAACTGTTCACCTGACCGGCTGCATTCTGTATTTTTCCTACCATGTTTTCTCTAAGAGAGGAACGTATACACACATTTGAAAAATTGTTTGGGGGAGAAAATGTACATTCGGATCTTGTTGATTTTGACCTCGAAGAGACCATGCACAAATTAGAAAACACTCTCCTTAAGGAGAGAAAAGTATGGTGAGAAATGCCACTCTAGAAAAATATCTTGTGCATGAATTAATACCTCGAGGCCTGAAAATCAACAAAATGTCCTCCTTCAGTATAGCCAGTGATGACTTTAAAAAGGACTGGGAAAATACCATCAGTAGTTGTTCCTTAGCCCTAATAAAACTGGTGATTAGAGAGAGAAAAAGGGAATTAAATAAATTAGACACAGACATTGCTGAATATAAATCATTGGCATCTCCCTTTTCCGAATCTGAAGAGTACAAAACACTGGAAAGAGAAATTAAAGTAAAATTGAAACGGGCCCAGAAACAAATTGATAGAAAAGAAATAAAAAAAAATCAATAGAGACAAATCTGAACAAATTTCACATGAGAATCAGGATAGGGAAACAAATGACACCCCTAGATATTTAAAGGACCCCCCTGCCCGACAAAATGAAGTGTCCCACTCCAAGAAGCCTCAAAGACGTCAATTAACTTTTAATAAACCTTTTGATTAAAAAGAAAGGAGGGATAGAAATAGTAGACACATGTCAGGTCCTTCTAGATCCCGCTACCCATTTAAGGAGGAAAATAAGAGATTTAGGGAAGTTACACCAGAATGGAGGGGCCTCCCTCCAAGGGAACAAAGAGATAGATTTTTGAACAGAGAGAGAATCCCCATGTGGACGAAAAACTGATTCTCTCCATTGGGAAGGGCTGTCGATCTATAGCAACATTTTTTAGAGAACCGACGTCACCCAAACTATCGTCGGTAATATGTAATAGGGTCCGGAGGGGAAAAAGAGGAGGAATCATTAAACCCCATAGAGGGAAACGTAAAAGGAAACGTAGAACAAAAAAAGTCCAAATCCCCAGTGAAAATTCAGATAAGGTTCCTAATATGGAAAATAGAATGGAAGGTGTCCTTTCAACAAAGATTTTCAACCTTAGCTCACATACATTATCTGAAAGTGAAACATCTGTTTTACAGAAGGGTTTAAAATATGCTCCGACCCATCAATGCATTCGAAACATATTTAGATGTGCAACGCTATTTAAGGAAACTTACAATTAAGAAGTTCTTTGCTAATCAAGATGATAAAATGGAAACCAATACATCTTCAGCTACCCCTTTTAAACCTAGATCAATTTTTTATCCTAAACACATTCAAGGCCCTTTCATTGAAAGTTTTGGTGCCATGGTTCTTGGGGATTTGGAAAAACTCCAGACAAAACCTAAAAAGCCCCAAAATTTAACTTTTAAAGAAAGAAAGGCCCTACAGGAGCTTAAACAATTGAAATAAATAGTAATCAAACCCTCAGGTAAAGAGGGGGAGTGGTGTTGATGGATTTAGTCAATTATGAAAATGAAGTTTTACGACAGTTAAATGATGTAGGGACATATAAGAAACTCAGGAGTGATCCCACCAATATCATATTATCTAAGTTAAAAAGTTATATTGATAAATATGAAAAAATGGGCACCATTAGCTCTAAAGAGGCTAAATTTATTATGATTGAGGAACCAACGGTACCAGTTATATATACACTGCCCAAAGTCCACAAAAGTATCACCGATCCGCCCGGACGACCAATTATATCGGGGGTACAATCTCTGTCCTCAAACCTGTATAGATTTATTGATTATCTCTTACAGCCCATGGTGATTCAGAACAAATCCCACCTCAAGGATACAAAAGATTTCCTTACACTCCTAGAATCCATACAGTGGGAGGAAGGGGATGTTCTGGTAACCGCGGATGTGGGCTCCCTCTACACCATCATCAATCATGATGATGGTGTAGAGGCAATCACCTATTTTTTGGACAGATCGGATTACACTAAGGATCTTAAGGAAATGGTGATAGAAGGTATCAGGTTTATTCTTAACAACAATTTTTTCCTTTTTCAGGACCAGTTTTTCATCCAGAAAACCGGGACGGCTATGGGCACCAGATTCGCTCCTAGCTATGCGAATCTGTTCCTAGGATTATGGGAACTCAACACTATTTGGTCTAATAACCCATACGGAGCGAATCTGGTGTCCTATGCCCGGTATATAGACGATATATCGATATATTCTTCCTTTGGAGGGGTGATGTCGTTATGCTTGACACTTTCTGCACTTCATTGAATGCAAATGATAAAAATATTGTTTTGACATTTGAGAAGAGTACAGAGACCATAAACTTTCTCGACATAACAGTATATGCAAAAGGAGGCAATCTATACACAAAAAATTATTCCAAACCCACCGATTCTGGGTCGTATATAGCAGCTAGCAGTTGTCACCACTACAACTGGCTTGACTCATTCCTGATAAGCCAATTGAAAAGGGTAAAGAGAAACTGTACGGAGGTTGAGGTTTTTGAGGCCCAGGCTAAAGAAATGAGTGAAAAATTCACTGCATGCGGATATAATAAGAACACCATTGCAAAAGCTCTAACGGAAGCAAAAACCATTGACCGTAGAGATCTTTTTAAAATAAAAAGCTAAGAAAAAATAATAAAAATGGATATGAATGGGAGTTTATAACTGAATTTAACCAACAACATAGAGAAATTTAAAATATCCTAAGGAAACATTGGGATCTAGTAAGGAAGGATCCGATCATTGGATCCTTGGATCCTATCAAGCCCATTCACATCTATCGTAAAGCCCCCAACTTAAAAAATAAATTGGTTTCTAGTATGTTGCCTTCTGGCAAAACTACATCCAGGATAGTTTCGAAAGGATTCTATAGATGTGGAAACTGCATTGGATGCAGATCCATCAAAAGTGAAGGGAAAAGTAAATTCGATGTTATTGAAATCAATGGTAAAAACATGTCATTAAAGATTTAATAACATGCGACAGCAAAAACGTAATATATGCAATAAAGTGCAGTTGCAATTTATTTTATATCGGACGTACCTCCAGGGCATTGAAAGTTCGCCTTGGAGAGCATGTCAGAAATATAAAAAAGGGTTTACCCACCCATTCACTTTCTGCTCATTTCCAGTCTAAACACAATTGCTCTGTTACAGACATAATAGGATTTTATGGGATCAAACATATTCAGGGAGATAAACGGTATAAAGATCTTTGTTCACAACTTGCAAAGTCTGAAATGCATTGCATTTTTACATATGACACTTTGAGCCCTCAAGGCTTAAACTGTGATTTCGAACTTAAATGGTTTCTTTAAATTTTTATTTATATATTATTTTTATTTTTCCATTTGGGTTTTTGTATGTAAAATTCACATGCAACAAATGGTAACTCTTTGTTGTTTTTTTCACTTTATTGCTATATTAGTTTAACATCTCTGGATACCCTTTACTACCAATGAATAAAAAGTGGAAATCTCCTCTCTGTCATCTATGAGAACCGCTATACATCGAGTAGCGGCGTCAGCAACATTATTGTGGACTACACATCCCATGATCCTCTTGAGTATAAACAGGATGTGCGTCACGTCACTTCCGGCCACCTCTCTCTATGCGGAGCTGAGCTACCAAGATGTTTGACAGGAGGACTACTTTCATTGTTGCCATTCATGACTTCCGATGGAACTCCATATATGGCCGCTGGAGTTTTGGAAATCAACTACAGCCCCCAGAATCCCTAGCGGTCTTTCCCGATCGCGGGTTAAAATAGGAATTAGAGATATATGAATCGCCTGGGACTTTCTTTTTATTGTTAATTAGCACATAGGTATTTGTTCCTTTGATGCATTTATATAATTTAGTTTACTTTTAAAGAGATTGTTTTGTGTGCCTAATTAACAATGCAATTTCCTGCTACTCATTGATTGGATGTTCCTATTATAAATATGGAGACTACTCACAGTACAAACAGTTCTCGATAAAGGTCCTGTTAAAGACCAAAACGCGTTGAACAACGGTACTGTGAGCAGCCTTGGATGACCTAAGTTGGATTTTTTAACCATTGGAATTTTGCTGAATGTTTTTTTGTTTGTTTTTTGGTTTTTATTTTAACTTATTGAAAGCACTTTGATGCACTTTTTGGACTTTTGTGAATAAATTCCCCTTTTTTAACATATAAAGAGGAACTTTCTTCTGTGTATCTTTATGTGAAAATATTCTATGTGAAAATATTCTCTGCCATAAATCATGTGACATCGGATAAAGATACCTTGATAGGAGTCAACTACCCATATACAGAGTGAGTTGTGGTATGCACATCATTGATTTTGGGGAAAAAAAGATCCCTTTATGTGTATGTTTTATCTGCATTCTGTGTAAGTTGGGGTACGCATCCAACAGGCTATAAAGATACCTTTATGTGATTTATCATCATATTTTTAGCGTGAGTTCTGGGTACGCTTCCGATATCTTTATTCCAGTATTACAAGGACATCTATCTGTTAAAGATACCTTTATGGGTTTCCACTCACTTGTTTCTGTGTGAGTGGGGTACGCCCTTTTCCTTCTAGGGTTGTGGAAATTATCCTGATTGATGTGACACTGTTCTACACATTTGTTCCTTCCTTTTTGTTTTTTATGAACATTGGGATAACTACACGATACTTCGAGAGAAGTTCCCAAGTTTCCACATGAAGGATATTCTTCCTCTTCAGTAACAAGGGATGTATCTTGCATATTAAGTGTTGTTTGTGTGCCCTGGACACAGATAAATTCCACTCCATTCTGTTATTGTTTATTGTCAACTTATTTTTCAACTCTTTTTCTGACGTCTGTGTACATTCTCGGTATCACCTGCCTAGAGAAGTGGAACCTAGATGGGATTTGATACCGGGGACACAGTACCTCAAACAATTCTCTAAGTCCCACTGAACTAATACCGGACGCTCGTCTAACAACCAAAATAGCTGTCAAGGCCTCAGTTATCCGCTTTGCAAAAGGATGACTGCTGTCATATTTTACCTTCCTCTCAAAGGACTGTTGGACAGTCAATTGCTTACTGGAAGTAGTACAAGTGGTCTTCTGACTTCCCCTCTGGGATGCCGATCGACTCCCAGCAGCAACAACAGCAGCAGCAACAGCAGGCGTACCACTCAAGGATCCTCCGGAGGAATCCTCATTAGGAGAGGACTCCTCAGTCTTGACAGTGACATGGACTGCAGGACTACTGACGTTCCTGACTGAGGAGGAAGTTGACGTTGAGGGAGTTGATGGTGTGGCTTGCAAGAGCTTGGGTACAAGACGATGAAGGGATTTAGGTGTCAGTGGACTGTTTACGCTCTTACCCAAAGTTTCACAACTTGACACTGACTTCTGATGAATGCCCAGCAGGTGACGTATAAGGGAGGATGTTCATAGGTGGTTAACATCCTTACCCCTACTTATTACAGATTGACAGAGGCAACAGATGGCTTGACACCTGTTGTCCGGATTTGTGGAGAAATAATTCCACACGAAGAGGTGGATTTTTTGATATTTTGCCCAGGCATCACAATAGGCTTCTTCATCCCATGGACAACAGGTGTCTCCCCCGATGCCTGACTTAAACGTACCACATCACCATCAGAATCCTCATCGTCAACTTCTTCCTCAGCGCCAGCAACACCCATATCCTCATCCTGGTGTACTTCAACAGTGACAGCTTCAATTTCAATATCAGGAAATGGACTGTGGGTGCTCTTTCCAGCACTTGCATGGGGCATGCAAATGGTGGAAGGAGCCACCTCTTCCCATCCAGTGTTGGGAAGGTCAGGCATCGCAACAGCCGATACACTTTGACACTCCTAGGGGATTTGTGATACCATCTCAGACTGCACAGTTCTTTTCTGTGCTCTTTCCCGCATAACTCTTTTAATTTTTCTAGTGGGAGGATGAGGGCTTCCATCGTCATGTGAAGCTGAACCACTAGCCATGAACATAGGCCAGGGCCTCAGCCGTTCCTTGCCACTCCGTGTCATAAATGGCATATTGGCAAGTTTACGTTTCTCCTCAACCATTTAAATTTCTTTTTTAGGGTCTTTTTACTGAACTTTGGCTTTTTGGATTTTACATGCCCTCTACTATCACATTGGGCATCGGCCTTGGCAGACAACGTTGATGGCATTTCATTGTCTATATCATGGCTAGTGGCAGCAGCTTCAGCACTAGGAGGAAGTGGTTCTTGATCTTTCCCTATTTTATCCTCCAAATTTTTGTTCTCCATTATTTTTTGGGAGTTATATAAGATAATGGCCCTCATGCCGAGTTGATCGTAGCTACGATCATTTACACTGACATGCGGGGGGACACCCAGCACAGGGCTAGTCCACCCCGCACGTCAGTGCCGCTCCCTCCCCTCGCAGAAGTGCAAAGGCATCGCACAGCGGCGATGCCTTTGCACTTCCAGAGTAGCTCCTGACCAGCGCAGCTTTAGCGTGCTGGCCGGGAGCTACTCGTCGCTCCCAGGCCAGCAGCAGCTGCGCATGACATCACGCAGCTGCTGCGGGCTACTCCCTGCACGGCCTGGCCACACCTGCGTTGGCCGTACCGCTCCCACAAAAAGGCGGCCAAACGCAGCCGTTCCGCCCACTCCCACCCAGCGACCGCCTCTGCCTGTCAATCATATTGAGGTGAATGCAGCCCCGCTACGGCCGTCGGCCGTCTGGCATGCGCCGGCGCACTACGGCGCCGGTGCATGCGCAGTGGATATCCGTTTGCTCGGCTGTGATAAAAAGCAGCGAGCGAACGGGTCAGAATGACCCCCTATATGCGGCACAGGAATGACTGGAATGACTAATGGACAGGACACTACAACTAGTGTGATGCAACACAACAACACTGTAAGAAACTAGTGGCTGTTATAATTATTATAATACTGTAGCAGTGGACATATAGCAGTATCGTATACCACTGTGACTGCCTCATCACTGGAATGACTGAAGGACAGGACACTACTACTGGTCTGATGCAGCACAACACAACAACACTGTAAGGGACTTGTGGTTGTTGTTATAATTTTTATAATACTGTAGCAGTGGACATATAGCAGCAGCGTATATCATCACTGGAATGACTGATGAGACAGGACACTACCTCTGGTCTGATGCAGCACAACACAACAACATTGTAAGGGACTTGTGGTTGTTGTTAATATTATTATAATACTGTAGCAGTGGACATATAGCAGCAGCGTATATCGTCACTGGATTGACTGATGGACAGGACACTACCACTGGTCTGATGCAGCACAACACAACACCACTTTATACAGCTACACTGGATATATGGCAGCAGAGGACACCAACACTGTGACTGGCTGGACTGATGCAGCACAATACACTGACTACACTGGACTGGACAGCACAACACAGCACCCCTTTATACAGCTACACTGGATATATGACAGCAGAGCACACCAACACTGTGACTGGCTGGACTGATGCAGCACAATACACTGACTACACTGGACTGGACAGCACAGCACAACACAGCACCACTTTATACAGCTACACTGGATATATGGCAGCAGAGGACACCAACAATGTGACTGGCTGGACTGATGCAGCACAATACACTGACTACACTGGACAGCATAACACAGCACAAGACTCGCCACCCCACTTTCCCGCCCCTACTGAACACTGAGGACACATCGTCTCAATACACTCTCCAAGACTGGAGTGAAAATGGGCGCGACGCGCAGCTCCTTATATGGAATCCAAATCCCGCGAGAATCCGACAGCGGGATGATGACGTTTTGCCGTGTTCGGGTTTCCGAGTCAGGCGGGAAAATCCGAGCCTGGCTCGGAACCGAACTCGGAAGGCAAAGTCCGGTAGGGTTCGGTTCTCTGAGAACCGAACCTGCTCATCTCTACTCCAGACAAGTCTTGAATTCACACTTAAGATTCAGGGGTGGAAGCTTTTGTAGCCACAACTATGTTTTTATGCAGAATTACACAAAAAGTAAGTAAAATCCTCTATGGCGCACAAGCACCCTGTCCTCTACCCTTCACCAGGAATAAATACACCTAACAAACTTGAAAGAGGACTTAACTGGTGCTAGGCAGATCACGATTGTTGCCAATGTGGTAAACGTTAGGAATCGTTAAGTTTTTCCACTCCATCAATTTATATGAAAAGGAAAAAAATGCCACATATTGTATACTGTAGTGCCAAAAAATACATATATAATGACATTAACACCAATAAAATCTTTTAAACATTTTGTAATATCCACACAAATGATAGCAGTGCCCTATGGCTGTGTAAGAGGCAATTACCAGCTTGTTTAGAACTGTCACCAGTTCTAAATGAGTTTGGTTAGTGTAAAGTCCCCGACACTCCAGGCATTCCAAATTCCACTGGCCCTCCTGCTGCTGTATGGCTCATCTGCTTGTACGTACCAATGCATTTTGACCCCCAAGCTGCGATCTTTTTCAAGGTGAGTAGCGTGTGTACGCCTAACCTTTTCCAGTATTTAAACCGCTTCCATCCGATCCCTGAGTCCGGGACACAGCTGGCCCTGATATAACAATTATGTAATAGTCCATGGCCTTCTGCTGTGTTCCAGACTTCCTGTCCTTTCCCCACTGTTTGTGTAAAACTGTGCCCCCTGAGCTGAGTACTATGGGTGGGAGGAAGGGAAGCTGCAGGATAGCAGTGCTGGTAGGCACGACTCTACTCCCTTGGCAACGAGCATTACTCTTGGCAAAAAGCATTACCCTTGGCAATGAGCATTGATCCCAGAGCATGAAATCTCCCCTTTTTTTAACAGGTCTGTGCACTTGCTTACCTCCCAACCATCCTGATTTCAGCAGTGCAGTCACGTTTTTTGAGCACTATCCCAATGCCCACCACAGGCTGCAGTGTCCCGTAGGCAGATGGGAGGTTGAGAGAGGGGGGGGGAGGTATGTTGCCGCTGCTCTGCACAAGTGCGCAATGTCCAGTGAGGGGCTTGGGGATGCCCAGGAACTGCTGGAGCACTAGGCTTGCCCCCAGTGTGATGAAAAATGGGGGCATGACCCGTGGTCACATCCCAAAATCGCATGCACCAGAGTGCATGACTAACAGACACAGCGCTGTAACCCCTTTCATACAAAGAATCCCAGGATAAGGTTTTAAAAAGTTGGGAGATATACACTTGCGGCTGACTTGCATGCAATTGTGAATCAGGCCCAATGGGTGGAATTCAAATGATATATCACGCCCCAATCTCCTCTCTAAAATGATCCCCATTATCGTGCATATTGTGCCCATAGTAATCAGATTTAGCCGTGTAAAGGGTTGGGTGCCTCGCTACTCCAGGGGCAGCAAATTGAAAGAATGATACCATGCCCCCAAAGGCAGAAACAGAACGGGTGTGGAAAAGGGTGAAAAGAATTGAATCCCGCCCAATGTGTCTAAAAAGAATAGGTAAGAAAATACAGATATACTGCACTGTATCATAGTTCGAAATAAACCAACCGACTATAATTTGAGAATAATAATACAGACGTTAAGCAAGGATGGTATTCTGTGAGCGACCATAGCCACTTTACCCAATTCTGTTACAATTCAAATGAGTTTTGTTAATGCATGTGTATTATACATTCCAAGTACCTCCATCTCCTGCAGTATTCTGTTGTTTGCCATTGTGCTATTTATTCTCTGTAGTTCATTCCAAGAATAGTTTTTGATTGTTAGGCAAATGCAGTAGAAATTACTTAATGCTTCAGTCAGAAAATATATTTCCCATGTGCAGCTCTGCCACAGGCACTACAAAATGTACACCAAGGCTGCGTCTAATTATTAAAGCAATTACTTACTAACATAATTGAGTTTGGGATTAAATGTACAAGGTACAAAACAATAACAGGAACATGAATAGACTTACATTACTGTGTTGGCCTGGAGAGTTTTAGAAAGGCATATCACGTCTAGTTTATTCATATTTGATCCCAATATGCTCTTTTAGTGTTCTGTTAGCGCTTTACATACAGAAATATTACTGTTGTACAGTATTTAATCTAATTTATATTTGTGTAAGTAAATGCTAAAAATATAGGCCAAGCAGCAGGGCTGACACATTATAAGGATTGTAGAAGTTAGTCATGGTAATCATGTTATTACTTCACTGTGATGCGTCACTATCATTCTCCTCCATTGCTCATACAATGGCATACCTGTAACGCTGGTACCGACATGTAGTGTAGACATTCACAATGTCTTCAGCAGAAGGTCAAAATTGTTGATGTTGACATAGTTAAAATGTCAAATGAAGAAGAAAAAAAGAAATTGGATTCGAATGGGTGCACTCTGTTCCCCTAATATTCTTTAACAATTAAAATACTCTTTATTAGTTAAAATGTCAACATCACCAACATTGACACCTGTAAAATGTCGACATTGAAAAAATGTCAGCATTGAAAATGTAGAGAAAATAACCAGCGCTGTTATATTATAAAATGAATTAT
Organism: Pseudophryne corroboree; assembly: GCF_028390025.1. Taxonomy (NCBI): domain Eukaryota; kingdom Metazoa; phylum Chordata; class Amphibia; order Anura; family Myobatrachidae; genus Pseudophryne; species Pseudophryne corroboree. The sequence continues at coordinate 831,115,786 of NC_086447.1, read as the reverse complement.
AGATATTGCTAGACGATAAAGATAAAAATAAAATATTGCTTTAAAGCTCAACGCGTTTCCCTGGGTTGTTGTACCCCAGCTTCCTCAGGAGCATATGCTCCTGAGGAAGCTGGGGTACAACAACCCAGGGAAACGTGTTGAGCCTTAAAGACATTTCATCATTCATTGGGGACTCTTTTTCATCACCTGAGGGACATTTAATGGACATTACACATCCTCCAGTGGAAAGCTCCTAAATCTTTGCACAGTTTGAAGATACCCCTAGGGCACTTCCATCTTGGAATACAGCTGCATGCCTACTAATTGGGGACCACAACTTGTTGGACAAATGCCAGCCACTATTGTTCTCACAGGAGGAATCCAGAGAAGGTCCTAAGTAGAGATGAGCGGGTTCGGTTTCTCTGAATCCGAACCCGCACGAACTTCATGTTTTTTTTCACGGGTCCGAGCGACTCGGATCTTCCCGCCTTGCTCGGTTAACCCGAGCGCGCCCGAACGTCATCATGACGCTGTCGGATTCTCGCGAGGCTCGGATTCTATCGCGAGACTCGGATTCTATATAAGGAGCCGCGCGTCGCCGCCATTTTCACACGTGCATTGAGATTGATAGGGAGAGGACGTGGCTGGCGTCCTCTCCGTTTAGAATAGATTAGAGAGACACTTGATTTACTAATTTTGGGGAGCATTAGGAGTACTCAGTACAGTGCAGAGTTTTGCTGATAGTGACCACCAGTTTTATTTATAATCCGTTCTCTGCCTGAAAAAAGCGATACACAGCACACAGTGACTCAGTCACATACCATATCTGTGTGCACTGCTCAGGCTCAGGCCAGTGTGCTGCATCATCTATTATCTATATATAATATTATATATATCTGATTATCTGTCTGACTGCTCAGCTCACACAGCTTATAATTGTGGGGGAGACTGGGGAGCACTACTGCAGTGCCAGTTATAGGTTATAGCAGGAGCCAGGAGTACATAATATATTATATAGTGAGTGACCACCAGACACACAGTGCAGTTTATTTAATATATCCGTTCTCTGCCTGAAAAAAGCGATACACACAGTGACTCAGTCAGTCACATACCATATCTGTGTGCACTGCTCAGGCTCAGGCCAGTGTGCTGCATCATCTATATATATTATATATCTGTCTGACTGCTCAGCTCACACAGCTTATAATTGTGGGGGAGACTGGGGAGCACTACTGCAGTGCCAGTTATAGGTTATAGCAGGAGCCAGGAGTACATAATATTATATTAAAACAGTGCACACTTTTGCTGCAGGAGTGCCACTGCCAGTGTGACTAGTGACCAGTGACCTGACCACCAGTATATATAATATTAGTAGTATACTATCTCTTTATCAACCAGTCTATATTAGCAGCAGACACAGTACAGTGCGGTAGTTCACGGCTGTGGCTACCTCTGTGTCGGCACTCGGCAGCCCGTCCATAATTGTATATACCACCTAACCGTGGTTTTTTTTTCTTTCTTTATACATACATACTAGTTACGAGTATACTATCTCTTTATCAACCAGTCTATATTAGCAGCAGACACAGTACAGTGCGGTAGTTCACGGCTGTGGCTACCTCTGTGTCGGCACTCGGCAGCCCGTCCATAATTGTATATACCACCTAACCGTGGTTTTTTTTTCTTTCTTTATACATACATACTAGTTACGAGTATACTATCTCTTTATCAACCAGTCTATATATTAGCAGCAGACACAGTACAGTGCGGTAGTTCACGGCTGTGGCTACCTCTGTGTCGGCACTCGGCAGCCCGTCCATAATTGTATATACCACCTAACCGTGTTTTTTTTTTCTTTCTTTATACATACATACTAGTTACGAGTATACTATCTCTTTATCAACCAGTCTATATATTAGCAGCAGACACAGTACAGTGCGGTAGTTCACGGCTGTGGCTACCTCTGTGTCGGCACTCGGCAGCCCGTCCATAATTGTATATACCACCTAACCGTGGTTTTTTTTTCTTTCTTTATACATACATACTAGTTACGAGTATACTATCTCTTTATCAACCAGTCTATATATTAGCAGCAGACACAGTACAGTGCGGTAGTTCACGGCTGTGGCTACCTCTGTGTCGGCACTCGGCAGCCCGTCCATAATTGTATATACCACCTAACCGTGGTTTTTTTTTCTTTCTTTATACATACATACTAGTTACGAGTATACTATCTCTTTATCAACCAGTCTATATATTAGCAGCAGACACAGTACAGTGCGGTAGTTCACGGCTGTGGCTACCTCTGTGTCGGCACTCGGCAGCCCGTCCATAATTGTATATACCACCTAACCGTGGTTTTTTTTTCTTTCTTTATACATACATACTAGTTACGAGTATACTATCTCTTTATCAACCAGTCTATATATTAGCAGCAGACACAGTACAGTGCGGTAGTTCACGGCTGTGGCTACCTCTGTGTCGGCACTCGGCAGCCCGTCCATAATTGTATATACCACCTAACCGTGTTTTTTTTTTCTTTCTTTATACATACATACTAGTTACGAGTATACTATCTCTTTATCAACCAGTCTATATATTAGCAGCAGACACAGTACAGTGCGGTAGTTCACGGCTGTGGCTACCTCTGTGTCGGCACTCGGCAGCCCGTCCATAATTGTATATACCACCTAACCGTGGTTTTTTTTTCTTTCTTTATACATACATACTAGTTACGAGTATACTATCTCTTTATCAACCAGTCTATATATTAGCAGCAGACACAGTACAGTGCGGTAGTTCACGGCTGTGGCTACCTCTGTGTCGGCACTCGGCAGCCCGTCCATAATTGTATATACCACCTAACCGTGGTTTTTTTTTCTTTCTTTATACATACATACTAGTTACGAGTATACTATCTCTTTATCAACCAGTCTATATATTAGCAGCAGACACAGTACAGTGCGGTAGTTCACGGCTGTGGCTACCTCTGTGTCGGCACTCGGCAGCCCGTCCATAATTGTATATACCACCTAACCGTGGTTTTTTTTTCTTTCTTTATACATACATACTAGTTACGAGTATACTATCTCTTTATCAACCAGTCTATATATTAGCAGCAGACACAGTACAGTGCGGTAGTTCACGGCTGTGGCTACCTCTGTGTCGGCACTCGGCAGCCCGTCCATAATTGTATATACCACCTAACCGTGGTTTTTTTTTCTTTCTTTATACATACATACTAGTTACGAGTATACTATCTCTTTATCAACCAGTCTATATATTAGCAGCAGACACAGTACAGTGCGGTAGTTCACGGCTGTGGCTACCTCTGTGTCGGCACTCGGCAGCCCGTCCATAATTGTATACTAGTATCCAATCCATCCATCTCCATTGTTTACCTGAGGTGCCTTTTAGTTGTGCCTATTAAAATATGGAGAACAAAAATGTTGAGGTTCCAAAATTAGGGAAAGATCAAGATCCACTTCCACCTCGTGCTGAAGCTGCTGCCACTAGTCATGGCCGAGACGATGAAATGCCAGCAACGTCGTCTGCCAAGGCCGATGCCCAATGGCATAGTACAGAGCATGTCAAAACCAAAACACCAAATATCAGTAAAAAAAGGACTCCAAAACCTAAAATAAAATTGTCGGAGGAGAAGCGTAAACTTGCCAATATGCCATTTACCACACGGAGTGGCAAGGAACGGCTGAGGCCCTGGCCTATGTTCATGGCTAGTGGTTCAGCTTCACATGAGGATGGAAGCACTCAGCCTCTCGCTAGAAAACTGAAAAGACTCAAGCTGGCAAAAGCACCGCAAAGAACTGTGCGTTCTTTGAAATCCCAAATCCACAAGGAGAGTCCAATTGTGTCGGTTGCGATGCCTGACCTTCCCAACACTGGACGTGAAGAGCATGCGCCTTCCACCATTTGCACGCCCCCTGCAAGTGCTGGAAGGAGCACCCGCAGTCCAGTTCCTGATAGTCAGATTGAAGATGTCAGTGTTGAAGTACACCAGGATGAGGAGGATATGGGTGTTGCTGGCGCTGGGGAGGAAATTGACCAGGAGGATTCTGATGGTGAGGTGGTTTGTTTAAGTCAGGCACCCGGGGAGACACCTGTTGTCCGTGGGAGGAATATGGCCGTTGACATGCCAGGTGAAAATACCAAAAAAATCAGCTCTTCGGTGTGGAGGTATTTCACCAGAAATGCGGACAACAGGTGTCAAGCCGTGTGTTCCCTTTGTCAAGCTGTAATAAGTAGGGGTAAGGACGTTAACCACCTCGGAACATCCTCCCTTATACGTCACCTGCAGCGCATTCATAATAAGTCAGTGACAAGTTCAAAAACTTTGGGTGACAGCGGAAGCAGTCCACTGACCAGTAAATCCCTTCCTCTTGTAACCAAGCTCACGCAAACCACCCCACCAACTCCCTCAGTGTCAATTTCCTCCTTCCCCAGGAATGCCAATAGTCCTGCAGGCCATGTCACTGGCAATTCTGACGAGTCCTCTCCTGCCTGGGATTCCTCCGATGCATCCTTGCGTGTAACGCCTACTGCTTCTGGCGCTGCTGTTGTTGCCGCTGGGAGTCGATGGTCATCCCAGAGGGGAAGTCGTAAGCCCACTTGTACTACTTCCAGTAAGCAATTGACTGTTCAACAGTCCTTTGCGAGGAAGATGAAATATCACAGCAGTCATCCTACTGCAAAGCGGATAACTGAGTCCTTGACAACTATGTTGGTGTTAGACGTGCGTCCGGTATCCGCCGTTAGTTCACAGGGAACTAGACAATTTATTGAGGCAGTGTGCCCCCGTTACCAAATACCATCTAGGTTCCACTTCTCTAGGCAGGCGATACCGAGAATGTACACGGACGTCAGAAAAAGACTCACCAGTGTCCTAAAAAATGCAGTTGTACCCAATGTCCACTTAACCACGGACATGTGGACAAGTGGAGCAGGGCAGGGTCAGGACTATATGACTGTGACAGCCCACTGGGTAGATGTATGGACTCCCGCCGCAAGAACAGCAGCGGCGGCACCAGTAGCAGCATCTCGCAAACGCCAACTCTTTCCTAGGCAGGCTACGCTTTGTATCACCGCTTTCCAGAATACGCACACAGCTGAAAACCTCTTACGGCAACTGAGGAAGATCATCGCGGAATGGCTTACCCCAATTGGACTCTCCTGTGGATTTGTGGCATCGGACAACGCCAGCAATATTGTGTGTGCATTAAATATGGGCAAATTCCAGCACGTCCCATGTTTTGCACATACCTTGAATTTGGTGGTGCAGAATTTTTTAAAAAACGACAGGGGCGTGCAAGAGATGCTGTCGGTGGCCAGAAAAATTGCGGGACACTTTCGGCGTACAGGCACCACGTACAGAAGACTGGAGCACCACCAAAAACTACTGAACCTGCCCTGCCATCATCTGAAGCAAGAAGTGGTAACGAGGTGGAATTCAACCCTCTATATGCTTCAGAGGTTGGAGGAGCAGCAAAAGGCCATTCAAGCCTATACAATTGAGCACGATATAGTAGGTGGAATGCACCTGTCTCAAGTGCAGTGGAGAATGATTTCAACGTTGTGCAAGGTTCTGATGCCCTTTGAACTTGCCACACGTGAAGTCAGTTCAGACACTGCCAGCCTGAGTCAGGTCATTCCCCTCATCAGGCTTTTGCAGAAGAAGCTGGAGGCATTGAAGAAGGAGCTAAAAGGGAGCGATTCCGCTAGGCATGTGGGACTTGTGGATGCAGCCCTTAATTCGCTTAACAAGGATTCACGGGTGGTCAATCTGTTGAAATCAGAGCACTACATTTTGGCCACCGTGCTCGATCCTAGATTTAAAGCCTACCTTGGATCTCTCTTTCCGGCAGACACAGGTCTGCTGGGGTTGAAAGACCTGCTGGTGACAAAATTGTCAAGTCAAGCGGAACGCGACCTGTCAACATCTCCTCCTTCACATTCTCCCGCAACTGGGGGTGCGAGGAAAAGGCTCAGAATTCCGAGCCCACCCGCTGGCGGTGATGCAGGGCAGTCTGGAGCGACTGCTGATGCTGACATCTGGTCCGGACTGAAGGACCTGACAACGATTACGGACATGTCGTCTACTGTCACTGCATATGATTCTCTCAACATTGATAGAATGGTGGAGGATTATATGAGTGACCGCATCCAAGTAGGCACGTCACACAGTCCGTACTTATACTGGCAGGAAAAAGAGGCAATTTGGAGGCCCTTGCACAAACTGGCTTTATTCTACCTAAGTTGCCCTCCCACAAGTGTGTACTCCGAAAGAGTGTTTAGTGCCGCCGCTCACCTTGTCAGCAATCGGCGTACGAGGTTACATCCAGAAAATGTGGAGAAGATGATGTTCATTAAAATGAATTATAATCAATTCCTCCGCGGAGACATTGACCAGCAGCAATTGCCTCCACAAAGTACACAGGGAGCTGAGATGGTGGATTCCAGTGGGGACGAATTGATAATCTGTGAGGAGGGGGATGTACACGGTGATATATCGGAGGGTAAAGATGAGGTGGACATCTTGCCTCTGTAGAGCCAGTTTGTGCAAGGAGAGATTAATTGCTTCTTTTTTGGGGGGGGTCCAAACCAACCCGTCATATCAGTCACAGTCGTGTGGCAGACCCTGTCACTGAAATGATGGGTTGGTTAAAGTGTGCATGTCCTGTTTTGTTTATACAACATAAGGGTGGGTGGGAGGGCCCAAGGACAATTCCATCTTGCACCTCTTTTTTCTTTTCTTTTTCTTTGCATCATGTGCTGATTGGGGAGGGTTTTTTGGAAGGGACATCCTGCGTGACACTGCAGTGCCCCTCCTAGATGGGCCCGGTGTTTGTGTCGGCCACTAGGGTCGCTAATCTTACTCACACAGTCAGCTACCTCATTGCGCCTCTTTTTTTCTTTGCGTCATGTGCTGTTTGGGGAGGGTTTTTTGGAAGGGACATCCTGCGTGACACTGCAGTGCCACTCCTAGATGGGCCCGGTGTTTGTGTCGGCCACTAGGGTCGCTAATCTTACTCACACAGCTACCTCATTGCGCCTCTTTTTTTCTTTGCGTCATGTGCTGTTTGGGGAGGGTTTTTTGGAAGGGACATCCTGCGTGACACTGCAGTGCCACTCCTAGATGGGCCCGGTGTTTGTGTCGGCCACTAGGGTCGCTAATCTTACTCACACAGCTACCTCATTGCGCCTCTTTTTTTCTTTGCGTCATGTGCTGTTTGGGGAGGGTTTTTTGGAAGGGACATCCTGCGTGACACTGCAGTGCCACTCCTAGATGGGCCCGGTGTTTGTGTCGGCCACTAGGGTCGCTAATCTTACTCACACAGCTACCTCATTGCGCCTCTTTTTTTCTTTGCGTCATGTGCTGTTTGGGGAGGGTTTTTTGGAAGGGACATCCTGCGTGACACTGCAGTGCCACTCCTAGATGGGCCCGGTGTTTGTGTCGGCCACTAGGGTCGCTTATCTTACTCACACAGCGACCTCGGTGCAAATTTTAGGACTAAAAATAATATTGTGAGGTGTGAGGTATTCAGAATAGACTGAAAATGAGTGTAAATTATGGTTTTTGAGGTTAATAATACTTTGGGATCAAAATGACCCCCAAATTCTATGATTTAAGCTGTTTTTTAGTGTTTTTTGAAAAAAACACCCGAATCCAAAACACACCCGAATCCGACAAAAAAAATTCGGTGAGGTTTTGCCAAAACGCGTTCGAACCCAAAACACGGCCGCGGAACCGAACCCAAAACCAAAACACAAAACCCGAAAAATTTCAGGCGCTCATCTCTAGTCCTAAGTCCATATGGTGAATATCACAAGGAGTCAGATATGCAATGCAATTTTAATTCATGATACCTGTTTAAAGTTCTTTTAAATTACTTTATAATAATTAAAGCAATATTTTATATTTATCTTTATCGTCTAGCAACATCTATAATTCATTTTATAATATAACAGCGCTGGTTATTTTCTCTATTTATCACATACCTAGGGGGTCATTCCGAGTTGTTCGCTCGTTGCCGATTTTCGCAACGGAGCGATTAAGGCGAAAATGCGCATGCGCATGATACGCAGTGCGCATGCGCTAAGTATTTTAGCACAAAACTTAGTAGATTTACTCACGTCCGAACGAAGAATTTTCATCGTTGAAGTGATCTGAGTGTGATTGACAGGAAGTGGGTGTTTCTGGGCGGAAACTGACCATTTTCTGGGAGTGTGCGGAAAAACGCAGGCGTGCCAGGATAAAACGCGGGAGTGTCTGGAGAAATGGGGGAGTGGCTGGCCGAACACAGGGCGTATTTGTGACGTCAAACCAGGAACGAAACGGGCTGAGCTGATCGCAGTGTAGGAGTAAGTCTCGAGCTACTCAGAAACTGCTAAGAATTTTCTATTCGCAATTCTGCTACTCTTTCGTTCGCAATTCTGCTAAGCTAAGATACACTCCCAGAGGGCGGCGGCCTAGCGTGTGCAATGCTGCTAAAAGCAGCTAGCGAGCGAACAACTCGGAATGACCCCCCTAGTGTACATACAGGGGCTTCACAACCCCTTATTTTTTCCAGCTGCTTCAGACAGCGTACACACATATTTTTTCCATTTTTACTGAGCATTGAAAATGTGACTGGTTGTATTAGTCCAACCAATAAATATTTACTTTTTATTTCGGGATCTCTATTATTAAAGTGCATTCCTCAAATTCATTATTTTAGAATTTGGATAATTTACCAAATTTCAGCGCAATTTGTCAAATGCTGGAGATATCAGGAAAGCACAATCCCGCCATTACTCACAATTTACCAAGCTCCAAGAAAACTTAGCTAATACCTATTGTAGCCTATGGGCTGCTCACATGTAATTAAATGGCTAAACACTACAAGTTGTTATTGTTTATGATTCCTCAGCCACAATAACATCACATATCTGAGCCACCAGACTTAAAGTTCAGGATGATTAGACTGCAGAATCAGATGCATGTGATTTACTTGGTTCAATAAAAGTGTCTGCATATGCCCAAGTCTGTCACTGTGTTAATAGAAAGTCACAGTGCTGTACGGCTGAGGAGACATTGATACCTTATCATATTGACTGATGTTTATCTTTTATCACCTGTATCCTGCTATCTTTAATAAAACCTACTCTGGTTTGGCGTCAACATCTGTACTAGCCTCCTTGCTCACATCCACTACACATTTACCCTAGTGTAGACATCTGCCAACATGGGCTACATCTTTTTCATGAGAGAATCCAAAGGATTCCTGTCAGTAGTTGCCATTTACACATGAGCAGCCCATTGTCCACGCATTTGTAGAAACTCAGCCACGTCCAGACTTTGCGGGGATTGGCTCTTTTTAAAGTAAGTGCTCTGGCATATCTGCAATGATAAACACCTCAAAAAAATACATGAAATAAGATTAAGCTCGCTGCCTAGGTGTCATCCTTGACTCTGATCTGTCCTTTGTTCCCCACATTCCACCTGTTTTAAGATCATGTTACATGCATCTAAAAAACATATCCAAAATACGACCATACCTTACACAAGACATTGCTAAAACTCTAATCCACGCGCTCATTATCTCCCGCATTGATTATTGCAATAGTCTCCTGACTGGTCTTCCCAAAACGAGACTCTCACCACTACCATCCATTCTGAATGCAGCGGCGAGGCTAATCTTCCTCGCTAGACGTTTATCCTCTGCAGATCCACTCTGTCAGTCCCTCCATTGGTTACCTGTATTCTACCGCATTCAATATAAAATACTTTTACTCACACACAAGGCCATTAACCAAACTACACCAACGTACATCACTTCGCTTATCACAAAATATCTCCCAACCCGACCTCTTCGCTCTTCACAAGACCTGCGTCTCTCATCCACACTCATTACTTGCTCCCACTCACGATTGCAGGACTTTCATCGGGCTGCACCCACTCTGTGGAATGCCCTACCATGCACAATAAGACTCTCCTCTAGTCTCCAAAACTTCAAGCGTTCCCTGAAAACTCACCTCTTTAGGCAAGCATATCAAATTCCAGAACCGCCCACATAACTTTCATAAACCTTCCTATCAAATTGCATCCACTCTGTACAGTCCATGACTCCACACATATCCTCACATTTCTTCTCATTCTTCACTTTCCCTTCCTCTCGAACCCGGTTCATCATTGCTGTATGACCATATCATACAGCCCACCAAGAACCTTTGTAATCTGGTGGACAACTATGCAATAGATAGCACCTATCCTTGTGTATACATGCCTATTTCCCTATAGCTTTTAAGCTTGCGAGCATGGCCTGCCTACCTCTATGACTGTTTGTTATCACCCAGTTTGTTATATCATTGTTATTTCCAATTGTAAAGCGCAACGGAATTTGCTGCGCTATATAAGAAACTGTTATTAAATAAATAATAATAAATAAATTAAGCAAGCAAAGATATTAGTGTCTGCTCCATTTCTAATAAAAATTAAAAAGCATACAATTATGTAAAATTTCTTTAAAAAAAAGAATTCTAATTAAAAATGAAAAGTACAGCCTTGACACTTTTGTATTGTCTCCTTTCTTTATTGATTTTCTGCTTGGAAATCATAGAAACATAGAAATTGATGGCAGATAAAATTCACTTGGCCTATCATATCAAGTCTGCCCTTTACTTTTTGGAAATCTCAACACTACTTGATTCTTAGGGGGTAATTCAGAGCTGATCGCTGCTGTGTGTTTTCGCACAGTGAGCGATCAGATCTGAACTGCGCATGTGTATGCACCGCAATGCGGCAGCGCGTCGCACAAACAGCGACAGGCATTAGGGCCTAGCAACAGGGTGGTGCGACAAATCCGAACGCAAGGGCGTTCGCAATGTGATTGACAGGAAGAGGCCATTTGTGGGTGACAACTGACCATTTTCCAGGAATGTCTGACGTCAGCTCCCGCCCCGATCAGCAGGATTCCATCACACATGAAGAGTAAATCCTGAGCTGCACTGAGATGGCACAAATTGATTATTGTGCAGTTCTGCAAAAGAAGCGATCGGACACTTGCACAGCGATTTTTCCCTCCCTCTGTAGGCGGCGACTATCTGATCGCAGAGCAGCAAAAAACGCAGCCCAGTGATCAGATCTGAATTACCCCCTTAGTTCTTTGTAAGAATATTTATATATCTATCCCAAGCATGTTTCAGTTGCTCTAGTGTCTTAGCTTCAAGCACCTCTGACAGGAGATTATTTCACTTATCCACTACCCTTTCTGTGAAGTAAATTTTCCTCATGCTGGTGGGGCATGCTGGCATATGTTGTTCTGCAGTGGCAGGAGGGCCGTTTGTTGAACCAACTGGACTAGAAGAACCATTTCAATTCATATATATTGCCTACGATTTGTGGCCATTCAGAGCCAGCAATACTATAAATAATAATAAGTAACCCTTTAGTTTAGTCAGATTTGGGCAGGGACATTAAGGCCAACTAAATTGGGTCAAAATCACCTTCTATGGCCTGACACGCTTACTTTCAGGTGAGCCCGTTCCCTTATTAAATCCATGAAAAACCTTAATTGTGCAAACAATACAGTACAACAAAAAAATAACAGTGCACTTACCTTATGCTGCAGAATGACCAGCATATGTTGAGAGGGAAACAGCCCATGGCTGTACCCTTCCTCTCTCCTATACTATACTATTTACTAAAATACAAAAAGTACAAACTAAATATACCTTTACACTCTCTTAACTAGAGATGTGCACTTGAAATTTTTCGGGTTTTGTGTTTTGGTTTTGGGTTCGGTTCCGCGGCCGTGTTTTGGGTTCGACCGCGTTTTGGCAAAACCTCACCGAAATTTTTTTGTCGGATTCGGGTGTGTTTTGGATTCGGGTGTTTTTTTCAAAAAACACTAAAAAACAGCTTAAATCATAGAATTTGGGGGTCATTTTGATCCCAAAGTATTATTAACCTCAAAAACCATAATTTCCACTCATTTTCAGTCTATTCTGAATACCTCACACCTCACAATATTATTTTTAGTCCTAAAATTTGCACCGAGGTAGCAGTGTGAGTAAGATAAGCGACCCTAGTGGCCGACACAAACACCGGGCCCATCTAGGAGTGGCACTGCAGTGTCACGCAGGATGGCCCTTCCAAAAAACACTCCCCAAACAGCACATGACGCAAAGAAAAAAAGAGGCGCAATGAGGTAGCTGTGTGAGTAAGATAAGCGACCCTAGTGGCCGACACAAACACCTGGCCCATCTAGGAGTGGCACTGCAGTGTCACGCAGGACGGCCCTTCCAAAAAACACTCCCCAAACAGCACATGACGCAAAGAAAAAAAGAGGCGCAATGAGGTAGCTGTGTGAGTAAGATAAGCGACCCTAGTGGCCGACACAAACACCGGGCCCATCTAGGAGTGGCACTGCAGTGTCACGCAGGATGGCCCTTCCAAAAATCACTCCCCAAACAGCACATGACGCAAAGAAAAAAAGAGGCGCAATGAGGTAGCTGTGTGAGTAAGATAAGCGACCCTAGTGGCCGACACAAACACCTGGCCCATCTAGGAGTGGCACTGCAGTGTCACGCAGGATGGCCCTTCCAAAAAACACTCCCCAAACAGCACATGACGCAAAGAAAAAAAGAGGCGCAATGAGGTAGCTGTGTGAGTAAGATAAGCGACCCTAGTGGCCGACACAAACACCGGGCCCATCTAGGAGTGGCACTGCAGTGTCACGCAGGATGGCCCTTCCAAAAAACACTCCCCAAACAGCACATGACGCAAAGAAAAAAAGAGGCGCAATGAGGTAGCTGTGTGAGTAAGATAAGCGACCCTAGAGGCCGACACAAACACCAGGCCCATCTAGGAGTGGCACTGCAGTGTCACGCAGGTTGGCCCTTCCAAAAAACACTCCCCAAACAGCACATGACGCAAAGAAAAAAAGAGGCGCAATGAGGTAGCTGTGTGAGTAAGATAAGCGACCCTAGTGGCCGACACAAACACCTGGCCCATCTAGGAGTGGCACTGCAGTGTCACGCAGGATGGCCCTTCCAAAAAACACTCCCCAAACAGCACATGACGCAAAGAAAAATTAAAGAAAAAAGAGGTGCAAGATGGAATTGTCCTTGGGCCCTCCCACCCACCCTTATGTTGTATAAACAGGACATGCACACTTTAACCAACCCATCATTTCAGTGACAGGGTCTGCCACACGACTGTGACTGAAATGACGGGTTGGTTTGGACCCCCACCGAAAAAGAAGCAATTAATCTCTCCTTGCACAAACTGGCTCTACAGAGGCAAGATGTCCACCTCATCAACATCCTCCGATATATCACCGTGTACATCCCCCTCCTCACAGATTATCAATTCGTCCCCACTGGAATCCACCATCTCAGCTCCCTGTGTACTTTGTGGAGGCAATTGCTGCTGGTCAATGTCTCCACGGAGGAATTGATTATAATTCATTTTAATGAACATCATCTTCTCCACATTTTCTGGAAGTAACCTCGTACGCCGATTGCTGACAAGGTGAGCGGCGGCACTAAACACTCTATCGGAGTACACACTTGTGGGAGGGCAACTTAGGTAGAATAAAGCCAGTTTGTGCAAGGGCCTCCAAATTGCCTCTTATTCCTGCCAGTATAAGTACGGACTGTGTGACGTGCCTACTTGGATGCGGTCACTCATATAATCCTCCACCATTCTTTCAATGGGGAGAGAATCATATGCAGTGACAGTAGACGACATGTCCGTAATCGTTGACAGGTCCTTCAGTCCGGACCAGATGTCAGCATCAGCAGTCGCTCCAGACTGCCCTGCATCACCGCCAGCGGGTGGGCTCGGAATTCTGAGCCTTTTCCTCGCACCCCCAGTTGCGGGAGAATGTGAAGGAGGAGATGTTGACAGGTCGCGTTCCGCTTGACTTGACAATTTTCTCACCAGCAGGTCTTTGAACCCCAGCAGACTTGTGTCTGCCGGAAAGAGAGATCCAAGGTAGGTTTTAAATCTAGGATCGAGCACGGTGGCCAAAATGTAGTGCTCTGATTTCAACAGATTGACCACCCGTGAATCCTTGTTAAGCGAATTAAGGGCTCCATCCACAAGTCCCACATGCCTAGCGGAATCGCTCCGTGTTAGCTCCTCCTTCAATGTCTCCAGCTTCTTCTGCAAAAGCCTGATGAGGGGAATGACCTGACTCAGGCTGGCAGTGTCTGAACTGACTTCACGTGTGGCAAGTTCAAAGGGCAGCAGAACCTTGCACAACGTTGAAATCATTCTCCACTGCGCTTGAGACAGGTGCATTCCACCTCCTATATCGTGCTGAATTGTATAGGCTTGAATGGCCTTTTGCTGCTCCTCCAACCTCTGAAGCATATATAGGGTTGAATTCCACCTCGTTACCACTTCTTGCTTCAGATGATGGCAGGGCAGGTTCAGGCGTTTTTGGTGTTGCTCCAGTCTTCTGTACGTGGTGCCTGTACGCCGAAAGTGTCCCGCAATTCTTCTGGCCACCGACAGCATCTCTTGCACGCCCCTGTCGTTTTTTAAAAAATTCTGCACCACCAAATTCAAGGTATGTGCAAAACATGGGCGTGCTGGAATTTGCCCAGATTTAATGCACACACAATATTGCTGGCGTTGTCCGATGCCACAAATCCACAGGAGAGTCCAATTGGGGTAAGACATTCCGCGATGATCTTCCTCAGTTGCCGTAAGAGGTTTTCAGCTGTGTGCGTATTCTGGAAACCGGTGATACAAAGCGTAGCCTGCCTAGGAAAGAGTTGGCATTTGCGAGATGCTGCTACTGGTGCCGCCGCTGCTGTTCTTGCGGCGGGAGTCCATACATCTACCCAGTGGGCTGTCACAGTCATATAGTCCTGACCCTGCCCTGCTCCACTTGTCCACATGTCCGTGGTTAAGTGGACATTGGGTACAGCTGCATTTTTTAGGACACTGGTGACTCTTTTTCTGAGGTCTATGTACATTTTCGGTATCGCCTGCCTAGAGAAATGGAACCTAGATGGTATTTGGTACCGGGGACACAGTACCTCCAACAAGTCTCTAGTTGGCTCTGCAGTAATGATGGATACCGGAACCACGTTTCTCACCACCCAGGATGCCAAGGCCTCAGTTATCCGCTTTGCAGCAGGATGACTGCTGTGATATTTCATCTTCCTCGCAAAGGACTGTTGGACAGTCAATTGCTTGGTGGAAGTAGTAAAAGTGGTCTTACGATTTCCCCTCTGGGATGACCATCGACTCCCAGCAGCAACAACAGCAGCGCCAGCAGCAGTAGGCGTTACACGCAAGGATGCATCGGAGGAATCCCAGGCAGGAGAGGAATCGTCAGAATTGCCAGTGACATGGCCTGCAGGACTATTGGCATTCCTGGGGAAGGAGGAAATTGACACTGAGGGAGTTGGTGGGGTGGTTTGCGTGAGCTTGGTTACAAGAGGAAGGGATTTACTGGTCAGTGGACTGCTTCCGCTGTCGCCCAAAGTTTTTGAACTTGTCACTGACTTATTATGAATGCGCTGCAGGTGACGTATAAGGGAGGATGTTCCGAGGTGGTTAACGTCCTTACCCCTACTTATTACAGCTTGACAAAGGCAACACACGGCTTGACAAATGTTGTCCGCATTTCTGTTGCAATACTTCCACACCGAAGAGCTGATTTTTTTGGTATTTTCACCAGGCATGTCAACGGCCATATTCCTCCCACGGACAACAGGTATCTCCCCGGGTGCCTGACTTAAACAAACCACCTCACCATCAGAATCCTCCTTGTCAATTTCCTCCCCAGCGCCAGCAACACCCATATCCTCCTCATCCTGGTGTACTTCAACACTGACATCTTCAATCTGACTATCAGGAACTGGACTGCGGGTGCTCCTTCCAGCACTTGCAGGGGGCGTGCAAATGGTGGAAGGCGCATGCTCTTCACGTACAGTGTTGGGAAGGTCAGGCATCGCAACCGACACAATTGGACTCTCCTTGTGGATTTGGGATTTCGAAGAACGCACAGTTCTTTGCGGTGCTTTTGCCTGCTTGAGTCTTTTCATTTTTCTAGCGAGAGGCTGAGTGCTTCCATCCTCATGTGAAGCTGAACCACTAGCCATGAACATAGGCCAGGGCCTCAGCCGTTCCTTGCCACTCCGTGTGGTAAATGGCATATTGGCAAGTTTACGCTTCTCCTCCGACAATTTTATTTTAGATTTTGGAGTCCTTTTTTTACTGATATTTGGTGTTTTGGATTTTACATGCTCTGTACTATGACATTGGGCATTGGCCTTGGCAGACGACGTTGCTGGCATTTCATCGTCTCGGCCATGACTAGTGGCAGCAGCTTCAGCACGAGATGGAAGTGGATCTTGATCTTTCCCTAATTTTGGAACCTCAACATTTTTGTTCTCCATATTTTAATAGGCACAACTAAAAGGCACCTCAGGTAAACAATGGAGATGGATGGATACTAGTATACTTATGGATGGACGAGCGACTGCCGACACAGAGGTAGCTACAGCCGTGGACTACCGTACTGTGTCTGCTGCTAATATAGACTGGATGATAATAAGATGAAATCAATATATATATATATATAATATCACTAGTACTGCAGCCGGACAGGTATATATATTTATTATGTAATGACTGATGACGGACCTGCTGGACACTGTCAGCTCAGCAGCACCGCAGACTGCTACAGTAAGCTACTATAGTAGTATGTATAAAGAAGAAAGAAAAAAAAACCACGGGTAGGTGGTATACAATTATGGATGGACGAGCGACTGCCGACACAGAGGTAGCTACAGCCGTGGACTACCGTACTGTGTCTGCTGCTAATATAGACTGGATGATAATGAGATGAAATCAATATATATATATATAATATCACTAGTACTGCAGCCGGACAGGTAGATATATTTATTATGTAATGACTGATGACGGACCTGCTGGACACTGTCAGCTCAGCAGCACCGCAGACTGCTACAGTAAGCTACTATAGTAGTATGTAAAAAGAAGAAAAAAAAAAAAAAAAACACGGGTAGGTGGTATACAATTATGGATGGACGAGCGACTGCCGACACAGAGGTAGCTACAGCCGTGGACTACCGTACTGTGTCTGCTGCTAATATAGACTGGATGATAATGAGATGAAATCAATATATATTATATCACACTAGTACTGCAGCCGGACAGGTAGATATATTTATTATGTAATGACTGATGACGGACCTGCTGGACACTGTCAGCTCAGCAGCACCGCAGACTGCTACAGTAAGCTACTATAGTAGTATGTATAAAGAAGAAAGAAAAAAAAAAAAACACGGGTAGGTGGTATACAATTATGGATGGACGAGCGACTGCCGACACAGAGGTAGCTACAGCCGTGGACTACCGTACTGTGTCTGCTGCTAATATAGACTGGATGATAATGAGATGAAATCAATATATATTATATCACACTAGTACTGCAGCCGGACAGGTAGATATATTTATTATGTAATGACTGATGACGGACCTGCTGGACACTGTCAGCTCAGCAGCACCGCAGACTGCTACAGTAAGCTACTATAGTAGTATGTATAAAGAAGAAAGAAAAAAAAAAAACCACGGGTAGGTGGTATACAATTATGGATGGACGAGCGACTGCCGACACAGAGGTAGCTACAGCCGTGGACTACCGTACTGTGTCTGCTGCTAATATAGACTGGATGATAATGAGATGAAATCAATATATATATATATATATAATATCACTAGTACTGCAGCCGGACAGGTATATATATTTATTATGTAATGACTGATGACGGACCTGCTGGACACTGTCAGCTCAGCAGCACCGCAGACTGCTACAGTAAGCTACTATAGTAGTATGTATAAAGAAGAAAGAAAAAAAAAACCACGGGTAGGTGGTATACAATTATGGATGGACGAGCGACTGCCGACACAGAGGTAGCTACAGCCGTGGACTACCGTACTGTGTCTGCTGCTAATATAGACTGGATGATAATGAGATGAAATCAATATATATATATATAATATCACTAGTACTGCAGCCGGACAGGTATATATATTTATTATGTAATGACTGATGACGGACCTGCTGGACACTGTCAGCTCAGCAGCACCGCAGACTGCTACAGTAAGCTACTATAGTAGTATGTATAAAGAAGAAAGAAAAAAAAAAAAACAATGGGTAGGTGGTATACAATTATGGATGGACGAGCGACTGCCGACACAGAGGTAGCTACAGCCGTGGACTACCGTACTGTGTCTGCTGCTAATATAGACTGGATGATAATGAGATGAAATCAATATATATATATATAATATCACTAGTACTGCAGCCGGACAGGTATATATATTTATTATGTAATGACTGATGACGGACCTGCTGGACACAGTCAGCTCAGCAGCACCGCAGACTGCTACAGTAAGCTACTATAGTAGTATGTATAAAGAAGAAAGAAAAAAAAAACCACGGGTAGGTGGTATACAATATTATATATATATTATATACAATTATATATATATATATATATATATATATATATATTAAACTGGTGGTGACTGGTGGTCAGGTCACTGGTCACACTATCAGCAACTTGCAAGTAGTACTCCTAAGCAGACAATCACAATATATATTATACTGGTGGTCAGTGTGGTCACAATGGCAGTGTGGCACTCTGGCAGCAAAAGTGTGCACTGTACGTTATATGTACTCCTGAGTCCTGCTCTCAGACTCTAACTGCTCCCCACTGTCAGTGTCTCCCCCACAAGTCAGATAATATACAGTCACACTATCTTTCACTTCAGCAAGTAACTAGTACTCCTAATGCTCCCCAAAATTACTACTGTGTCTCTCTCTACTGTCTCACTCTCTTCTCTATAAACGGAGAGGACGCCAGCCACGACCTCTCCCTATGAATCTCAATGCACGTGTGAAAATGGCGGCGACGCGCGGCTCCTTATATAGAATCCGAGTCTCGCGATAGAATCCGAGCCTCGCGAGAATCCGACAGCGGGATGATGACGTTCGGGCGCGCTCGGGTTAACCGAGCAAGGCGGGAAGATCCGAGTCGCTCGGCCCCGTGTAAAAAAACATGAAGTTCGGGCGGGTTCGGATTCCGAGGAACCGAACCCGCTCATCCCTACTCTTAACTTAATACTAAGTAAACACTATATAAAACTGTAATTTATCACTAACAATCTAATCTACAATTAAATGCCACCAGCTCCAACAATCACTCTAGGGGGGTATCCTAGGGGGTACCATGAAACAGAATAAACCCTAGTGTGCTGCCCTGGCTTTCCACTCATGGTGTAATCATAGGAACATTATGATGACATTGCATAGACAGTAACAGCAGCCATAAAGTTTGTGGTAGGGGTGCATGCCTCTCTGATTGTGGTAGGGGTGCATGCCTCTCTGATTGTGGTAAGGGCACATGCCTCACTGATGGTGGTTGTGATGGGGGTGCATGCCACTCTGATGGTTGTGCTAGCGCATGCCTCTCTGGTGGTGGTGGTGGGGGAACCATGCCTCTCCAGTGGTGATGGTGGGGATGCATACCACTCTGACAGGGACGTGCGGTGAGGTAAATGTCTCAGGAGGCACTGGCAAGTACCAGAGACTGATTTACACACAATATATGAACCAAAGGGTTAATGTGGGCATTATACACAGGTGCAGCAGTATAAACTTTGGTGAGTTTTGATCAGCAGGTGAGGCACTGCCTCACCTACCATAGGCTTTTCACTTCAGAGACATCCACCACCACCACCACCATTGGAGAGATGCTTGTAGATACATAATATATTATTTACAAATACAATTTAAAAAAAAAATGTTGCATACTGATACAACACTCTTTCTCTGTATTTTTTCTCCCAGTTGGAGTGTTTTATATGCTAAATGAATCTTTTGGAGTTACTGTGTCATTGGAAGCATTGTTAAATGGGCCAGATAAGCCTATATTCATTATTTCCCAGCACTGACACATAGAGATGAGCGGGTTCGGTTTCTCTGAATCCGAACCCGCCAGAACTTCATGTTTTTTTTCACGGGTCCGAGCGACTCGGATCTTCCCGCCTTGCTCGGTTAACCCGAGCGCGCCCGAACGTCATCATGACGCTGTCGGATTCTCGCGAGGCTCGGATTCTATCGCGAGACTCGGATTCTATATAAGGAGCCGCGCGTCGCCGCCATTTTCACACGTGCATTGAGATTGATAGGGAGAGGACGTGGCTGGCGTCCTCTCCGTTTAGACACTTGATTTACTAATTTTGGGGATCATTAGGAGTACTCAGTAGTGTACAGTGCAGAGTTTTGCTGATAGTGACCAGTGACCACCACTTTTATTTATAATCCGTTCTCTGCCTGAAAAAAGCGATACACAGCACACAGTGACTCAGTCACATACCATATCTGTGTGCACTGCTCAGGCTCAGGCCAGTGTGCTGCATCATCTATTATCTATATATAATATTATATATCTGTCTGACTGCTCAGCTCACACAGCTTATAATTGTGGGGGAGACTGGGGAGCACTACTGCAGTGCCAGTTATAGGTTATAGCAGGAGCCAGGAGTACATAATATATTATATAGTGAGTGACCACCAGACACACAGTGCAGTTTATTTAATATATCCGTTCTCTGCCTGAAAAAAGCGATACACACAGTGACTCAGTCAGTCACATACCATATCTGTGTGCACTGCTCAGGCTCAGGCCAGTGTGCTGCATCATCTATATATATTATATATCTGTCTGACTGCTCAGCTCACACAGCTTATAATTGTGGGGGAGAATGGGGAGCACTACTGCAGTGCCAGTTATAGGTTATAGCAGGAGCCAGGAGTACATAATATTATATTAAAATTAAACAGTGCACACTTTTGCTGCAGGAGTGCCACTGCCAGTGTGACTAGTGACCAGTGACCTGACCACCAGTATATAATATTAGTAGTATACTATCTCTTTATCAACCAGTCTATATTAGCAGCAGACACAGTACAGTGCGGTAGTTCACGGCTGTGGCTACCTCTGTGTCGGCACTCGGCAGCCCGTCCATAATTGTATATACCACCTAACCGTGGTTTTTTTTTTCTTTCTTTATACATACATACTAGTTACGAGTATACTATCTCTTTATCAACCAGTCTATATATTAGCAGCAGACACAGTACAGTGCGGTAGTTCACGGCTGTGGCTACCTCTGTGTCGGCACTCGGCAGCCCGTCCATAATTGTATATACCACCTAACCGTGGTTTTTTTTTCTTTCTTTATACATACATACTAGTTACGAGTATACTATCTCTTTATCAACCAGTCTATATATTAGCAGCAGACACAGTACAGTGCGGTAGTTCACGGCTGTGGCTACCTCTGTGTCGGCACTCGGCAGCCCGTCCATAATTGTATATACCACCTAACCGTGGTTTTTTTTTCTTTCTTTATAGTCATACTAGTTACGAGTATACTATCTCTTTATCAACCAGTCTATATTAGCAGCAGACACAGTACAGTGCGGTAGTTCACGGCTGTGGCTACCTCTGTGTCGGCACTCGGCAGCCCGTCCATAATTGTATATACCACCTAACCGTGGTTTTTTTTTCTTTCTTTATACATACATACTAGTTACGAGTATACTATCTCTTTATCAACCAGTCTATATTAGCAGCAGACACAGTACAGTGCGGTAGTTCACGGCTGTGGCTACCTCTGTGTCGGCACTCGGCAGCCCGTCCATAATTGTATATACCACCTAACCGTGGTTTTTTTTTCTTTCTTTATACATACATACTAGTTACGAGTATACTATCTCTTTATCAACCAGTCTATATATTAGCAGCAGACACAGTACAGTGCGGTAGTTCACGGCTGTGGCTACCTCTGTGTCGGCACTCGGCAGCCCGTCCATAATTGTATATACCACCTAACCGTGGTTTTTTTTTCTTTCTTTATACATACATACTAGTTACGAGTATACTATCTCTTTATCAACCAGTCTATATATTAGCAGCAGACACAGTACAGTGCGGTAGTTCACGGCTGTGGCTACCTCTGTGTCGGCACTCGGCAGCCCGTCCATAATTGTATATACCACCTAACCATGGTTTTTTTTTCTTTCTTTATACATACATACTAGTTACGAGTATACTATCTCTTTATCAACCAGTCTATATATTAGCAGCAGACACAGTACAGTGCGGTAGTTCACGGCTGTGGCTACCTCTGTGTCGGCACTCGGCAGCCCGTCCATAATTGTATACTAGTATCCAATCCATCCATCTCCATTGTTTACCTGAGGTGCCTTTTAGTTGTGCCTATTAAAATATGGAGAACAAAAATGTTGAGGTTCCAAAATTAGGGAAAGATCAAGATCCACTTCCACCTCGTGCTGAAGCTGCTGCCACTAGTCATGGCCGAGACGATGAAATGCCAGCAACGTCGTCTGCCAAGGCCGATGCCCAATGGCATAGTACAGAGCATGTCAAAACCAAAACACCAAATATCAGTAAAAAAAGGACTCCAAAACCTAAAATAAAATTGTCGGAGGAGAAGCGTAAACTTGCCAATATGCCATTTACCACACGGAGTGGCAAGGAACGGCTGAGGCCCTGGCCTATGTTCATGGCTAGTGGTTCAGCTTCACATGAGGATGGAAGCACTCAGCCTCTCGCTAGAAAACTGAAAAGACTCAAGCTGGCAAAAGCACTGCAAAGAACTGTGCGTTCTTTGAAATCCCAAATCCACAAGGAGAGTCCAATTGTGTCGGTTGCGATGCCTGACCTTCCCAACACTGGACGTGAAGAGCATGCGCCTTCCACCATTTGCACGCCCCCTGCAAGTGCTGGAAGGAGCACCCGCAGTCCAGTTCCTGATAGTCAGATTGAAGATGTCAGTGTTGAAGTACACCAGGATGAGGAGGATATGGGTGTTGCTGGCGCTGGGGAGGAAATTGACCAGGAGGATTCTGATGGTGAGGTGGTTTGTTTAAGTCAGGCACCCGGGGAGACACCTGTTGTCCGTGGGAGGAATATGGCCGTTGACATGCCAGGTGAAAATACCAAAAAAATCAGCTCTTCGGTGTGGAGGTATTTCACCAGAAATGCGGACAACAGGTGTCAAGCCGTGTGTTCCCTTTGTCAAGCTGTAATAAGTAGGGGTAAGGACGTTAACCACCTCGGAACATCCTCCCTTATACGTCACCTGCAGCGCATTCATAATAAGTCAGTGACAAGTTCAAAAACTTTGGGTGACAGCGGAAGCAGTCCACTGACCAGTAAATCCCTTCCTCTTGTAACCAAGCACACGCAAACCACCCCACCAACTCCCTCAGTGTCAATTTCCTCCTTCCCCAGGAATGCCAATAGTCCTGCAGGCCATGTCACTGGCAAGTCTGACGATCCTCTCCTGCCTGGGATTCCTCCGATGCATCCTTGCGTGTAACGCCTACTGCTGCTGGCGCTGCTGTTGTTGCCGCTGGGAGTCGATGGTCATCCCAGAGGGGAAGTCGTAAGCCCACTTGTACTACTTCCAGTAAGCAATTGACTGTTCAACAGTCCTTTGCGAGGAAGATGAAATATCACAGCAGTCATCCTACTGCAAAGCGGATAACTGAGTCCTTGACAACTATGTTGGTGTTAGACGTGCGTCCGGTATCCGCCGTTAGTTCACAGGGAACTAGACAATTTATTGAGGCAGTGTGCCCCCGTTACCAAATACCATCTAGGTTCCACTTCTCTAGGCAGGCGATACCGAGAATGTACACGGACGTCAGAAAAAGACTCAACAGTCTCCTAAAAAATGCAGTTGTACCCAATGTCCACTTAACCACGGACATGTGGACAAGTGGAGCAGGGCAGGGTCAGGACTATATGACTGTGACAGCCCACTGGGTAGATGTATGGACTCCCGCCGCAAGAACAGCAGCGGCGGCACCAGTAGCAGCATCTCGCAAACGCCAACTCTTTCCTAGGCAGGCTACGCTTTGTATCACCGCTTTCCAGAATACGCACACAGCTGAAAACCTCTTACGGCAACTGAGGAAGATCATCGCGGAATGGCTTACCCCAATTGGACTCTCCTGTGGATTTGTGGCATCGGACAACGCCAGCAATATTGTGTGTGCATTAAATATGGGCAAATTCCAGCACGTCCCATGTTTTGCACATACCTTGAATTTGGTGGTGCAGAATTTTTTAAAAAACGACAGGGGCGTGCAAGAGATGCTGTCGGTGGCCAGAAAAATTGCGGGACACTTTCGGCGTACAGGCACCACGTACAGAAGACTGGAGCACCACCAAAAACTACTGAACCTGCCCTGCCATCATCTGAAGTAAGAAGTGGTAACGAGGTGGAATTCAACCCTCTATATGCTTCAGAGGTTGGAGGAGCAGCAAAAGGCCATTCAAGCCTATACAATTGAGCACGATATAGGAGATGGAATGCACCTGTCTCAAGTGCAGTGGAGAATGATTTCAACGTTGTGCAAGGTTCTGATGCCCTTTGAACTTGCCACACGTGAAGTCAGTTCAGACACTGCCAGCCTGAGTCAGGTCATTCCCCTCATCAGGCTTTTGCAGAAGAAGCTGGAGGCATTGAAGAAGGAGCTAAAAGGGAGCGATTCCGCTAGGCATGTGGGACTTGTGGATGCAGCCCTTAATTCGCTTAACAAGGATTCACGGGTGGTCAATCTGTTGAAATCAGAGCACTACATTTTGGCCACCGTGCTCGATCCTAGATTTAAAGCCTACCTTGGATCTCTCTTTCCGGCAGACACAGGTCTGCTGGGGTTGAAAGACCTGCTGGTGACAAAATTGTCAAGTCAAGCGGAACGCGACCTGTCAACATCTCCTCCTTCACATTCTCCCGCAACTGGGGGTGCGAGGAAAAGGCTCAGAATTCCGAGCCCACCCGCTGGCGGTGATGCAGGGCAGTCTGGAGCGACTGCTGATGCTGACATCTGGTCCGGACTGAAGGACCTGACAACGATTACGGACATGTCGTCTACTGTCACTGCATATGATTCTCTCAACATTGATAGAATGGTGGAGGATTATATGAGTGACCGCATCCAAGTAGGCACGTCACACAGTCCGTACTTATACTGGCAGGAAAAAGAGGCAATTTGGAGGCCCTTGCACAAACTGGCTTTATTCTACCTAAGTTGCCCTCCCACAAGTGTGTACTCCGAAAGAGTGTTTAGTGCCGCCGCTCACCTTGTCAGCAATCGGCGTACGAGGTTACATCCAGAAAATGTGGAGAAGATGATGTTCATTAAAATGAATTATAATCAATTCCTCCGCGGAGACATTGACCAGCAGCAATTGCCTCCACAAAGTACACAGGGAGCTGAGATGGTGGATTCCAGTGGGGACGAATTGATAATCTGTGAGGAGGGGGATGTACACGGTGATATATCGGAGGGTGAAGATGAGGTGGACATCTTGCCTCTGTAGAGCCAGTTTGTGCAAGGAGAGATTAATTGCTTCTTTTTTGGGGGGGGTCCAAACCAACCCGTCATATCAGTCACAGTCGTGTGGCAGACCCTGTCACTGAAATGATGGGTTGGTTAAAGTGTGCATGTCCTGTTTTGTTTATACAACATAAGGGTGGGTGGGAGGGCCCAAGGACAATTCCTTCTTGCACCTCTTTTTTCTTTTCTTTTTCTTTGCATCATGTGCTGATTGGGGAGGGTTTTTTTGGAAGGGACATCCTGCGTGACACTGCAGTGCCACTCCTAGATGGGCCCGGTGTTTGTGTCGGCCACTAGGGTCGCTAATCTTACTCACACAGTCAGCTACCTCATTGCGCCTCTTTTTTTCTTTGCGTCATGTGCTGTTTGGGGAGGGTTTTTTGGAAGGGACATCCTGCGTGACACTGCAGTGCCACTCCTAGATGGGCCCGGTGTTTGTGTCGGCCACTAGGGTCGCTAATCTTACTCACACAGCTACCTCATTGCGCCTCTTTTTTTCTTTGCGTCATGTGCTGCTTGGGGAGGGTTTTTTGGAAGGGACATCCTGCGTGACACTGCAGTGCCACTCCTAGATGGGCCCGGTGTTTGTGTCGGCCACTAGGGTCGCTAATCTTACTCACACAGCTACCTCATTGCGCCTCTTTTTTTCTTTGCGTCATGTGCTGTTTGGGGAGGGTTTTTTGGAAGGGACATCCTGCGTGACACTGCAGTGCCACTCCTAGATGGGCCCGGTGTTTGTGTCGGCCACTAGGGTCGCTTATCTTACTCACACAGCGACCTCGGTGCAAATTTTAGGACTAAAAATAATATTGTGAGGTGTGAGGTATTCAGAATAGACTGAAAATGAGTGTAAATTATGGTTTTTGAGGTTAATAATACTTTGGGATCAAAATGACCCCCAAATTCTATGATTTAAGCTGTTTTTTAGTGTTTTTTGAAAAAAACACCCGAATCCAAAACACACCCGAATCCGACAAAAAAAATTCGGTGAGGTTTTGCCAAAACGCGTTCGAACCCAAAACACGGCCGCGGAACCGAACCCAAAACCAAAACACAAAACCCGAAAAATTTCAGGCGCTCATCTCTACTGACACACATGCAACTTTCATATTGGAAATTAAGATGCATTTGGGGGTTTATAGGTAACTAGCCATATAATTGATTGCCAGTTCTGTGATCTTAGAACCAAATACATAGCCCCCATAATGTGTGTTTTCATCTAATTAGGGCTTTGTGTTTGTTTTTACAGTATGTCAGACTCAGTAAAGGGGGTACACACGGAAGATTTCTCCCGGAGATGTGTGCTGAGCGATGGAGGAGGGGGACCGCTCATTTCACCCAGCGGTGAAATGAGCGATCACACTAGATTGGGCATGCATGCATATGCATGCATGCCCAATCTAGATCCGCCAAAACCCCGCCAGCACCCCTACACACGGAGCGATGTATTCTTAATTTCTAAGCAATCTAGTCATATAGCTTAGGAAATAAGTGAACATCGCTCCATGTGTACCCCCCTATTTATGCACTCGGAGACATTAAAATGATCGTCAAGACTTAGGGGGACATGTACTAAGCAGTGATAAACGTGGAGAAGTGAGCCAGTGGAGAAGTTGCCCATGGTAACCAATCAGCTGCTCTGTATGTGTTTATAGTATGCAAATTATAAATGTTACGTCAATGCTGATTGGTTGCCATGGTAAACTTCTCCACTGGCTCACTTCTCCACTTTTATCACTGTTTATTACATGTCCTCCTTAATATGCTGCCCTCTAACAAACCAGTTTCCTATATTCTGGAAAGGAAAATAAATAGCCTAAAAACAGCTTTGTGTGTCTCGCTTTACTTTAGAAAATACAAGGTGTCATGCCACTGTAATCCAATTCATCCCAAGTAACACATACAGTATGTCAGGGTACAAACTGTTTATTTAGCACAGTCCTTTCACTGAACACTTTACTTGGCTGCTAGGGAACGTCTCCTGCAAGTGCAAAGCCTGTACTTTCCAGCCGTGTATGAGGACCACAGTGTAGAGAGCTAAGTGATTGTCCATTGGATTTGTGGCGAGGAAATTGGCTGATAAGTTAACAAAAGACTCTCTACTCAGGTTCAGTATGATTTACCAATGGTCGGGGTGCCGGCCACCAGTATACCGACAACAGCATCCCGGCCATCAGTATGCCAGTAGTGGGGTAAGTGCAAAGAGTCCCACGCTGTGGGCTTGGTGGCTTGCTGCACTCGCCACAGGTTCTATTCCCACTCTATGGGTGTTGTGGACACCCAGGAGCGGGAATAGCCCCTGGAGCCGGGATTCCGGCTGTCGGTATTGTCAGCATCCAGGATTCCGGCATTGGTATCGTGACCTCCAGGATCCCGGCTGCCGGCAATTTAAATGCATCCCCTCTACTCTTATGTGGTGCACTGACAGCTGCTACTATAAGAACATAACTACTGCCAAAGGAATAAGTGTTAATATTTAGCATTGTGACACTGCATAAAGACTATCCCAGAAGGCCCAAATGCTTGCTTTGCCCCCCAGATATTCTGTATCCCAGCAGCAACCTACACATTACACAGCAGAGCTGGATCAAATGGTCAAATCAACATATTTTAATGGTTCAGTGCAACTTGGTTCCAATGGCTAGAATCTAGACTACTTTTCATATAAGGCCCTAATGGCACCTCCCAATCAAGGACGTAGCTATCATAGGTGCAGGCAGTGCAGCTGCTATGGGGCCCAGAGCTGAAAGGGCCCACCTTCCCTGTCACAGTTACATGTGTTATATAGAAGGGCGTAGCTACCATAGGTGCAGGCAGTGCAGCTGCTATGGAGCCCAGAGCTGAGAGGGGCCCACCTTCCCTGTCACAGTTACATGTGTTATATAGAAGGGCGTAGCTACCATAGGTGCAGGCAGTGCAGCTGCTATGGGGCCCAGAGCTGAAAGGGCCCACCTTCCCTGTCACAATTACATGTGTTATATAGAAGGGCGTAGCTAACATAGGTGCAGGGAGTGCAGCTGCTATGGAGCCCAGAGCTGACACCTTCCCTGTCACAATTACATATGTTATATACACTTTTCATTAGTAGATACACTAGGGCCCTTACAAACTTTTGCCTTTGGGCCTACAATACATCTAGTTATGACCCTGGTCTTGATCATTGTGATGTGGTATAAAATGAACTGGAAAGCATTATAATGTTACATAGGGCCAGATGTACTAAGCTTGAAAAGTGATAATATCACTGTGATAAAGCACCAGCCAATCGGCTCCTAACTGTCATTTTTCAAACACAGCCTGTGACATGGCAGTTAGGAGCCGATTGGCTGGTGCTTTACCACAGTGATATTTATCACTTTTCAGGCTTAGTACATCTCCCCCACAATATGAACTGTGGGCACTGTAATGTGGCACAGTATCAGGTGGAGGCACTGTAATGTGGCATAATATGAACTGGGGCACTGTATGTCACAATGGCCCTCATTCCGAGTTGATCGTTTGCTGCCGATTTTCGCAGCATAGTGATCAGGCTAAAAAAGCGGCATTTCTGCGCATGGTACACAGCGCGCATGCGCTAAGTACTTTCACACAAAACTATGCAGTTTTACACAAGGTCGAGCGACGCTTTTCAGTCGCTCGAGTGATCGTAGTGTGATTGACAGGAAAGGGGTGTTCCTGGGTGGAAACTCCGCGTTTTCCGGGAGTGTGCTAAAAAACGCAGGCGTGTCAGCCGAAAACGGAGTGGCTGGAGAAACGGGGAGTGGCTGGCCGAATGCAGGGCGTGTTTGTGACGTCAAACCAGGAACTAAACAGACTGCAGTCATCGCAAGCTAGGAGTAAGTATCGAGCCACACTGAAACTGCATGAAATTTTTTAGTAGCAGAACTGCTAACCTTTCGTTCGCACTTCTGCTAAGCTAAGATACACTCCCTGAGGGCGGCGGCCTAGCATTTGCATTGCTGCTAAAAGCAGCTAGCGAGCGATCAACTCGGAATGAGGGCCAATAAGAATTGGGGTTACTGTGTTACATAATGTGTCCTGGCAGCCCTACAATGTGACATAATGTGAACTAGGGCATTACTATGGCTCATAAAATAAACTAGTGCACTACTATGGGGCATAACATTAACTAGGGAACTACTATGGCTAAGAAAATGAACTAGGGCACTATTATGGGGCATACAATTTACAACTGCTGCGGAGAGGTGTATCTCTAGAAGCATTGGGACAGGGGCCCTACAAAATATTGCTATGGGGCCCACAAATTTCTGGCTATGCCCCTGCTCCCAATGCCCCCTTTTAGGCATGGAGTTTATTTGTCTCTTTTCTTCTATCTGTTTCTCTGGCAGATGTAGATGACTTTGTGTATTATTATACATAAAACACAAAAGCTCAAATATAATAGCCTGTGGGTTGCCGGAATCAGCATGATTCTGGTGACTGATTTAGTCTGTAGATTTTAACCGGCAATAATTTAAAAGGCAAAACAAGGATGACTTTGCCTATTGAATTATTGCTATTTTTAATCTATGTTCTAAATTACCAGAGCCACACTGTTTCCTGCAAATCATTTACTATTAAATATGGGTCATAGTCTTTTCATACCAATGGGCGAAGTCTTCGGGTCCTGATTTCCTACCTTTCCCCTTTTATTGTCCTATTGTTCTTTCCTATACTTCTATTGTTGACCTATTGCTGGGGTGGTTTGCCCAGTATTCTGTCCACCTATGGTTAACTACATTTTGATCTGTTCATTTTTATGTACTGGTATTATGTTTCACTGTCTTTTGTATACCACTTAACATCCAGTGTAGTTAACTCTCTAAATAAAGAATAAATAAATAAATAAATAAATATTTTAAGGTATGGGCCTTTTACCTACTACGGAGTTTCCTAAACTTCTCCATTACAGTCTAGGTTTTAAGTAGTGATGAGCGGGTTCGGTTCCTTGGAATCCGAACCCCCCCGAACTTCACCCATTTTACACGGGTCCGAGGTAGACTCGGATTCTCCCGTATGGCTCGGTTAACCCGAGCGCGCCCGAACGTCATCATCCTGATGTCGGATTCTCGCGAGATTCGGATTCTATATAAGGAGCCGCGCATCGCCGCCATTTTTCACTCGTGCATTGGAAATGATAGTGAGAGGATGTGGCTGGCGTCCTCTCACTTTGTTTCAGGGGGCTGCAAATATCTTTATTCTGGGGACCAGCAGTATTATAGGAGGAGTACAGTGCAGAGTTTTGCTGACCAGTGACCACCAGTATTATACGTTCTCTGCCTGAAAAACACTCCATATCTGTGCTCAGTGTGCTGCATATATCTGTGCTCACACTGCTTTATTGTGGGGACTGGGGACCAGCAGTATTATATAGGAGGAGTACAGTGCAGAGTTTTGCTGACCAGTGACCACCAGTATTATACGTTCTCTGCCTGAAAAACGCTCCATATCTGTGCTCAGTGTGCTGCATATATCTGTGCTCACACTGCTTTATTGTGGGGACTGGGGACCAGCAGTACTATATAGGAGGAGTACAGTGCAGAGATTTGCTGACCAGTGACCACCAGTATTATACGTTCTCTGCCTGAAAAAATGCTCCATATCTGTGCTTAGTGTGCTGCATATATCTGTGCTCACACTGCTTTATTGTGGGGACTGGGGACCAGCAGTATTATATAGGAGGAGTACAGTGCAGAGTTTTGCTGACCAGTGACCACCAGTATTATACGTTCTCTGCCTGAAAAACGCTCCATATCTGTGCTCAGTGTGCTGCATATATCTGTGCTCACACTGCTTTATTGTGGGGACTGGGGACCAGCAGTATTATATAGGAGGAGTACAGTGCAGAGTTTTGCTGACCAGTGACCACCAGTATTATACGTTCTCTGCCTGAAAAACGCTCCATATCTGTGCTGCATTGTAGTATATAGTAGGAGTACAGTGCATAATTTTGCTGACCACCAGTATATAATATATAGGAGTATGGTACAGAAGGCCTCTGCTCTACCTACCTCTGTGTCGTCAAGTATACTATCCATCCATACCTGTGGTGCATTTCAGTTTTGCACAGTTTGCTGACCACCAGTATATAATAAATAGCAGTACGGTACAGTAGGCCACTGCTCTACCTACCTCTGTGTCGTCAAGTATACTATCCATCCATACCTGTGGTGCATTTCAGTTTTGCACAGTTTGCTGACCACCAGTATATAATAAATAGCAGTACCGTACAGTAGGCCACTGCTCTACCTACCTCTGTGTCGTCAAGTATACTATCCATCCATACCTGTGGTGCATTTCAGTTTTGCACAGTTTGCTGACCACCAGTATATAATATATAGCAGTACGGTACAGTAGGCCACTGCTCTACCTACCTCTGTGTCGTCAAGTATACTATCCATCCATACCTGTGGTGCATTTCAGTTTTGCACAGTTTGCTGACCACCAGTATATAATATATAGCAGTATGGTACAGTAGGCCACTGCTCTACCTACCTCTGTGTCGTCAAGTATACTATCCATCCATACCTGTGGTGAATTTCAGTTTTGCACAGTTTGCTGACCACCAGTATATAATATATAGCAGTACGGTACAGTAGGCCACTGCTCTACCTACCTCTGTGTCGTCAAGTATACTATCCATCCATACCTGTGGTGCATTTCAGTTTTGCACAGTTTGCTGACCACCAGTATGTAATATATAGCAGTACGGTACAGTAGGCCACTGCTCTACCTACCTCTGTGTCGTCAAGTATACTATCCATCCATACCTGTGGTACATTTCAGTTTTGCACAGTTTGCTGACCACCAGTATATAATATAGCAGTACGGTACAGTAGGCCACTGCTCTACCTACCTCTGTGTCGTCAAGTATACTATCCATCCATACCTGTGGTGCATTTCAGTTTTGCACAGTTTGCTGACCACCAGTATATAATATATAGCAGTATGGTACAGTAGGCCACTGCTCTACCTACCTCTGTGTCGTCAAGTATACTATCCATCCATACCTGTGGTGCATTTCAGTTTTGCACAGTTTGCTGACCACCAGTATATAATATAGCAGTACGGTACAGTAGGCCACTGCTCTACCTACCTCTGTGTCGTCAAGTATACTATCCATCCATACCTGTGGTGCATTTCAGTTTTGCACAGTTTGCTGACCACCAGTATATAATAAATAGCAGTACGGTACAGTAGGCCACTGCTCTACCTACCTCTGTGTCGTCAAGTATACTATCCATCCATACCTGTGCTGCATTTCAGTTTTGCACAGTTTGCTGACCACCAGTATATAATATATAGCAGTACGGTACAGTAGGCCACTGCTCTACCTACCTCTGTGTCGTCAAGTATACTATCCATCCATATCTGTGGTGCATTTCAGTTTTGCACAGTTTGCTTACCACCAGTATATAATATAGCAGTACGGTACAGTAGGCCACTGCTCTACCTACCTCTGTGTCGTCAAGTATACTATCCATCCATACCTGTGGTGCATTTCAGTTTTGCACAGTTTGCTGACCACCAGTATATAATATATAGCAGTACGGTACAGTAGGCCACTGCTCTACCTACCTCTGTGTCGTCAAGTATACTATCCATCCATACCTGTGGTGCATTTCAGTTGTGAGCAGTATATATAGTAGTAGGCCATTGCTATTGATACTGGCATATAATTCCACACATTTAAAAATGGAGAACAAAAATGTGGAGGGTAAAATAGGGAAAGATCAAGATCCACTTCCACCTCGTGCTGAAGCTGCTGCCACTAGTCATGGTCGAGACGATGAAATGCCATCAACGTCGTCTGCCAAGGCCGATGCCCAATGTCATAGTAGAGAGCATGTAAAATCCAAAAAACAAAAGTTCAGTAAAATTACCCAAAAATCTAAATTAAAAGCGTCTGAGGAGAAGCGTAAACTTGCCAATATGCCATTTACGACACGGAGTGGCAAGGAACGGCTGAGGCCCTGGCCTATGTTCATGGCTAGTGGTTCAGCTTCACATGAGGATGGAAGCACTCATCCTCTCGCTAGAAAAATGAAAAGACTTAAGCTGACAAAAGCACAGCAAAGAACTGTGCGTTCTTCTAAATCACAAATCCCCAAGGAGAGTCCAATTGTGTCGGCTGCGATGCCTGACCTTCCCAACACTTGACGGGAAGAGGTGGTGCCTTCCACCATTTGCACGCCCCCTGCAAGTGCTGAAAGGAGCACCCGCAGTCCAGTTCCTGATAGTCAAAATGAAGATGTCACTGTTGAAGTACACCAGGATGAGGATATGGGTGTTGCTGGCGCTGGGGAGAAAATTGACATGGAGGATTCTGATGGTGAGGTGGTTTGTTTAAGTCAGGCACCCAGGGAGACACCTGTTGTCTGTGGGACGAATATGGCCATTGACATGCCTGGTCAAATTACAAAAAAAATCACCTCTTCGGTGTGGAATTATTTTAACACAAATGCGGACAACAGGTGTTAAGCCATGTGTTGCCTTTGTCAAGCTGTAATAAGTAGGGGTAAGGACGTTAACCACCCCGGAACATCCTCCCTTATACGTCACCTGCAGCGCATTCATCATAAGTCAGTGACAAGTTCAAAAACTTTGGATGACAGCTGAAGCAGTCCACTGACCACTAAATCCCTTCCTCTTGTAATCAAGGTCCTGCAAACCACACCACCAACTCCCTCAGTGTCAATTTCCTCCTTACACAGGAAAGCCAATAGTCCTGCAGGCCATGTCACTGGCAAGTCTGACGAGTCCTCTCCTGCCTGGGATACCTCCGATGCATCCTTGAGTGTAACGCCTACTGCTGCTGGCGCTGCTGTTGTTGCTGCTGGGAGTCGATCGTCATCCCAGAGGGGAAGTCAGAAGATCACTTGTACTACTTCCAGTAAGCAATTGACTGTCCAACAGTCCTTTGCGAGGAAGATGAAATATCACAGCAGTCATCCTGCTGCAAAGCGGATAACTCAGGCCTTGGCAGCCTGGGCGGTGAGAAACGTGTTTCCGTTATCCACCATTAATTCACAGGCAACTACAGACTTGATTGAGGTACTGTGTCCCCGGTACCAAATACCATCTAGGTTCCATTTCTCTAGGTAGGCGATACCAAAAATGTACACAGACCTCAGAAAAAGAGTCACCAGTGTCCTAAAAAATTCAGTTGTACCGAATGTCCACTTAACCACGGACATGTGGACAAGTGGAGCAGGGCAGACTCAGGACTATATGACTGTGACAGCCCACTGGGTAGATGTATTGCCTCCCGCAGCAAGAACAGCAGCGGCGGCACCAGTAGCAGCATCTTGCAAACGCCAACTCGTTCCTAGGCAGGCTACGCTTTGTATCACCGCTTTCCAGAAGAGGCACACAGCTGACAACCTCTTACGGAAACTGAGGAACATCATCGCAGAATGGCTTACCTCAAATGGACTCTCCTGGGGATTTGTGACATCGGACAACGCCAGCAATATTGTGCGTGCATTACATCTGGGCAAATTCCAGCACGTCCCATGTTTTGCACATACATTGAGTTTGGTGGTGCAGAATTATTTAAAAAACGACAGGGGCATGCAAGAGATGCTGTCGGTGGCCCGAAGAATTGCGGGCCACTTTCGGCATTCAGCCACCGCGTGCCGAAGACTGGAGCACCAGCAAACAGTCCTGAACCTGCCCTGTCATCATCTGAAGCAAGAGGTGGTAACGAGGTGGAATTCAACCCTCTATATATGCTTCAGAGGATGGAGGAGCAGCAAAAGGCCATTCAAGCCTATACATCTGCCTACGATATAGGCAAAGGAGGGGGAATGCACCTGACTCAAGCGCAGTGGAGAATGATTTCAACGTTGTGCAAGGTTCTGCAACCCTTTGAACTTGCCACACGTGAAGTCAGTTCAGACACTGCCAGCCTGAGTCAGGTCATTCCCCTCATCAGGCTTTTGCCGAAGAAGCTGGAGACATTGAAGGAGGAGCTAAAACAGAGCGATTTAGCTAGGCATGTGGGACTTGTGGATGGAGCCCTTAATACGCTTAACCAGGATTCACGGGTGGTCAATCTGTTGAAATCAGAGCACTACATTTTGGCCACCGTGCTCGATCCTAGATTTAAAACCTACGTTGTATCTCTCTTTCCGGCAGACACAAGTCTGCAGAGGTTCAAAGACCTGCTGGTGAGAAAATTGTCAAGTCAAGCGGAACGTGACCCGTCAACAGCTGCTCCTTCACAATCTTCCGCAACTGGGGGTGCGAGGAAAAGGCTAAGAATTCCGAGCCCACCCGCTGGCGGTGATGCAGGGCAGTCTGGAGCGAGTGCTGACATCTGGTCCGGACTCAGTGGCAAACGCAGGATTTGCATGGGGGGGGGGGTTTTTCCAGAACAGGGCGGAGCCAATCACGGGGGTGACCCAGTATATGCTGGGTCTGTAAAACTAGTGAGTCTGTGTGTGTGTGTGTGTGTGTGTGTGTGTATATATAGATATATATACTGTACATATATCTACACATATATATACATGTATATATATATATATACAAACACACACACACATACATATACACATATACATAGCATATTAAACATGCATACATATATATATATATGTACAGTACACATATATATACACATGTATATATATATCGTGTGTGTGTATGTATGTATATATACATGTGTATATATGTATGCACATGGATATATATGTACTATAATTAAAATAAAGTAAACTTTTATTGCACTTACAAGTGCCACCAGGAAGACAGCAGGCTGCAGAGGACGCTAAACAGCCATTAATAATACTCATGCAGCTATAAAAAAATAAAAAAATAAAAAAATTATTTTTTTTAGTGGAGGGGGGTTTCTGGGTGCTCGGAACCCCCCCCCCCCCCCCCATGGGTGCGCCACTGGTCCGGACTGAAGGACCTGCCAACGATTACTGACATGTCGTCTACTGTCACTGCATATGATTCTCTCACCATTGAAAGAATGGTGGAGGATTATATGAGTGACCGCATCCAAGTAGGCACGTCAGACAGTCCGTACGTATACTGGCAGGAAAAAGAGGCAATTTTGAGGCCCTTGCAGAAACTGGCTTTATTTTACCTAAGTTGCCCCCCCTCCAGTGTGTACTCTGAAAGAGTGTTTAGTGCAGCCGCTCACCTTGTCAGCAATCGGCGTACGAGATTACTTCCAGAAAATGTGGAGAAGATGATGTTCATCAAAATGAATTATAATCAATTCCTCCGTGGAGACATTCACCAGCAATTGCCTCCAAAAAGTACACAGGGACCTAAGATGGTGGATTCCAGTGGGGACGAATTAATAATCTGTGAGGAGGGGGATGTACACAGTGAAAGGGGTGAGGAATCGGACGATGAGGAGTAGGTGGACATCTTGCCTCTGTAGAGCCAGTTTGTGCAAGGAGAGATTGATTGCTTCTGTTTTGGTGGGGGCCCAAACCAACTAGTCATTTCAGTCACAGTTGTGTGGCAGACCCTGTCGCTGAAATGATGGGTTTGTTAAAGTGTGCATGTCCTGTTTATACAACATAAGGGTGGGTGGGAGGGCCCAAGGACAATTCCATCTTGCACCTCTTTTTTCTTTCATTTTTCGTTGCATCATGTGCTGTTTGGGGACTATTTTTTTGAAGTGCCATCCTGCCTGACACTGCAGTGCCACTCCTAGATGGGCCAGGTGTTTGTGTCGGCCACTTGTGTCGCTTAGCTTAGCCATCCAGCGACCACAGTGCAGCTCTTTTTTTCTTTGCATCATGTGCTGTTTGGGGACTATTTTTTAAATCGACCATCCTGTCTGACACTGCAGTGCCACTCCTAGATGGGCCAGGTGTTTGTGTCGGCCACTTGGGTCGCTTAGCTTAGTCATCCAACGACCTCGGTGCAAATTTTAGGACTAAAAATAATATTGTGAGGTGTAAGGTGTTCAGAATAGACTGGAAATGAATGGAAATTATGGTTATTGAGGTTAGTAATACTATGGGATCAAAATGACCCCCAAATTCTATGATTTAAGCTGTTTTTGAGGGTTTTTTGCAAAAAACACCCGAATCCAAAATACACCCGAATCTGACAAAAAATTTTCAGGGAGGTTTTGCCAAAACGCGTCCGAATCCAAAACACGGCCGCGGAACCGAATCCAAAACCAAAACACAAAACCCGAAAAATGTCCGGTGCACATCATTAGTTTTAAGGATATCCATGCTTGAGCAGAGATGACATAAATAGCATCTCAGTCAATTTAATTTAATCATCTGAACTAAAGCATAGATTACCTTAAAACCTGAACTTTAATGGCAGAGTTTGGGAAACTCTGACCTAATAGATACGTTCCTTACCTCCTGCCATGCTGAATACAGTCTACAGTACACAGGGGATATTGCTTTCCATGACTCACCTGGAAGATTCCTGGTAGGCCGACGTGTCTGTGGGGCCTGTTTTGTATGTTGTCATGTGTCCCCACCCCCCACATGACAGGCAGCCCACCACACTCAGTACACTGCATTGTCCCCATTCATTCTGTTATTCCATCTCTGCAGTAGAGCAACTCTGCCATCCAGTGATGCTGCCATGGCTGCACAGTATGTTATACCTCTGGTGATGTCCATGTTGGGCCACTTTTACAGGGCCACTTTTAGTTCCCACTCCGCCCCTACTCTCAGACACAACTGCAGCAAAATATGCAAGGAAGGCTGTAATTGGGTACAATCAGGCCCTATGAGGAGGGATCCCGCCTCCCCTCAACAGACCCCCCCCCCCCATCAGACCACACCTCCATTAATGCTGCTTCCATAAATTTCCCAGGCTGGTTTTCCATCCCAATCTGCCCCTGGATGAAGGTAATGATGGCAGAGTGACTACCAACCAGCCACTTTTACACCTTCTGCGTACCCTATGTAGCTATTCCATCAACTTGACCATGTACAGTAGTCTAATAAAATGATTTTACTTCAAATGGTAAGTCATCAATGGCAGTGGTAACAAACCCTGCAAGACCCCTCTTTCTATCTATTGTGCACTACATTGACAAATGACAGTTATATGGAAAATTAATTATAGGAATACAAAGAAATGTGAGAAAACCCTTAATTATCTTTGGCTGTTGTTGGTTTGCAGGTTTTTTTCTGGAACAAATTCACATATTGATTTGCAAGCTCATAATTACTGAAATTCAGTAGGTGATAAAACGTGATATATAATAATGAAAACATTGACATAAATTTATGTAATGCCGCCCTTTGCTCCTGTAGCGGAAATGTCTAAAACTATATAATTAATTATAAAAAAAAATTAAATATATATATATATATATATATATATATATATATACAACTGCTCAAAAAAATAAAGGGAACACTAAAATAACACATCCTAGATCTGAATGAATGAAATATTCTTATTAAGTACTTTGTTCTTTACATAGTTGAATGTGCTGACAACAAAATCACACAAAAATTATCAATGGAAATAAAATTTATTAACCCATGGAGGTCTGGATTTGGAGTCACCCTCAAAATTAAAGTGGAAAAACACACTACAGGCTAATCCAACTTTGATGTAATGTCCTTAAAACAAGTCAAAATGAGGCTCAGTAGTGTGTTTGGCCTCCACTTTCCTGTATGACCTCCCTACAACCCACACAAGTGGCTCAGGAAGTACAGCTCATCCAGGATGGCACATCAATGCGAGCTGTGGCAAGAAGGTTTGCTGTGTCTGTCAGCGTAGTGTCCAGAGCATGGAGGCGCTACCAGGAGACAGGCCAGTACATCAGGAGACGTGGAGGAGGCCGTAGGAGGGCAACAACCCAGCAGCAGGACCGCTACATCCGCCTTTGTGCAAGGAGGAACAGGAGGAGCACTGCCAGAGCCCTGCAAAATGACCTCCAGCAAGCCACAAATGTGCATGTGTCTACTCAAACGATCAGAAACAGACTCCATGAGGGTGGTATGAGGGCCCGACGTTCAAAGGTGGGGGTTGTGCTTACAGCCCAACACTGTGCAGGACGTTTGGTATTTGCCAGAGAACACCAAGATTGGCAAATACGCCACTGGCGCCCTGTGCTCTTCACAGATGAAAGCAGGTTCTCACTGAGCACATGTGACAGACGTGACAGAGTCTGGAGACGCCAAGGAGAACATTCTGCTGCCTGCAACATCCTCCAGCATGACCGGTTTGGCAGTGGGTCAGTAATGGTGTGGGGTGGCATTTCTTTGGGGGGCCGCACAGCCCTCCATGTGCTCGCCAGAGGTAGCCTGACTGCCATTAGGTACCGAGATGAGATCCTCAGACCCCTTGTAAGACCATATGCTGGTGCGGTTGGCCCTGGGTTCCTCCTAATGCAAGACAATGCTAGACCTCATGTGGCTGGAGTGTGTCAGCAGTCCCTGCAAGATGAAGGCATTTATGCTATGGACTGGCCCGCCCGTTCCCCAGACCTGAATCCAATTGAGCACATCTGGGACATCATATCTCGCTCCATCCACCAACGCTACGTTGCACCACAGATTGTCCAGGAGTTGGCAGATGCTTTAGTCCAGGTCTGGGAGGAGATCCCTCAGGAGACCATCCGCCACCTCATGAGGAGCATGCCCAGGCATTGTAGGGAGGTCATACAGGCACGTGGAGGCCACACACACTACTGAGCTTCATTTTGACTTGTTTTAAGGACATTACATCAAAGTTGGATCAGCCTGTAGTGTGTTTTTCCACTTTAATTTTGAGGGTGACTCCAAATCCAGACCTCCATGGGTTAATAAATTTGATTTCCATTGATAATTTTTGTGTGATTTTGTTGTCAGCACATTCAACTATGTAAAGAACAAAGTATTTAATAAGAATATTTCATTCATTCAGATCTAGGATGTGTTATTTTAGTGTTCCCTTTAGTTTTTTGAGCAGTGTATATATATATATATATATATATATATATATATATATTTGTAGTATTTCACTATTGGGTAATATATTTTCTTTACTTACCTTTTGTATTTATTACTGTAGCTCTAGTTTAGATTAATAACTACAGTAAATGACCCTCTGAAAGAGAAATCCTGAATTTCTCTCTGTTTTAGGTGGAGGTTCAGAGGCCCGGTAACATCTCAGCAGGTCGTGCACTCAGTCACAGCAGGCAGAAAACCATGCAGCAGATCAAATGGCTTGCTAAGCAGAATAGTGTACGAATCTGGACAATAAAAGCCTAACACGAGGAGCAGTGATTACATATTTATTCAACGATTTTATGTCAGCCTACATGCAGTAAGTACTCTGGAAACGTCTTGCTTCATATCAAATGCATCCTTGCCCTGAAACTGCATCTTAATTGCATCCCTTAATGGTTTGGTTCAATCTAAAATCAATGGGTCAGTAAACTCGCTGTAGCTTCACTTTGTAATTGTACATTTACTTCTGAATCACACTAGATATAATTGACTTGGATGACTAGGTAAAAGGAAAAATATATAGTGTTTAAGGTCTCCTCTTCACTGTGTCTTAAAACTTAACACATCACCATTTTTAGTTGTTTCCCTTTTTTATTGTGTAACAAATTTGTTTTTAAGAAATTAGCATTTTATCACATTCCATTTCTCTCAGAATATAGTAACAATTAGGTTCTTGTTATTTATCTTTTATCATTTAAGCAAGCAAGCATATAAGTAGTTTTAAATGACTGTTCTTTATTTTAATATAGATAATGGGTTTGCAATCCATTGCTGCTTCTATAGTATACGCCAAGCAGATCTGCAGATCTTAAAATAAGTTTATCACCACAAACTTATAGTATTTTTAATAGCCCCATACTACCAATTGTGAATTAGTGTAAGACAGAACTTGTAGGTAATATCATTAGCATTGTAGCAGGCCCAGATCAAGTGCCTATTAAGAGAAGAGGAGACCAGTGTTGTGTGGGTGTGGCCAGTGCCATGTGGGCATGGCTGGTGCTGTGTGGGTGTGACCAGTGCCATGTGGAGTGGGCGTGCACATCTACTACATTATCAGCAGTCAATATCAATGGAAATGTAATTAGATAAATGGAAAAAAAATCACCTTTTTGTGAGGTAAATAGAAATAAAAGTATTTATTATTTATGGGCAACTGTGTGTCTAGCTGGGTGGCTGATCATCATCATGCAGTTATGGTAATGGACCTATTTTATGTGGAGGACTAGAACTAGTCCCATCCACCCCACTGTTAATCTGACCCTGCATTCTAGCCTTTGAAGCCAAGGTTCCAGCAACTGGGGTTTTAGTGTATGTAGACTTGCACTAACACACAATCCAACCTTTTACAATAAAATGGTTTAAGTCCACAATCTCGGTGTACTGAAAGCAGTAGGTTCCTCTTATTTCGTCTCCACTCCAATATACTGTGCTATTCATTTAAGGCAACACATAACATAACATAACATGGCCAGGAATAATCCGATGTGCTCGTTTGAGTTGCTTTATTATCACAATGTATCCAGAAAGTGTATCCCCAGTTGCGCAAATTAAATGATTAAATAGCAGCCACCTGCACTTTCAGGAGAAAGACACCAATCTCCCAATGTCTATAAAGTGCAAAAAAAATGAAGAGTGGAGGATCTGGCGCTTAATAATCATACATGTTTGAAAAAACAAATGTCGACAATTTTTATTTTTACCATAAAGTGCAAATGCATATCACACTTAAATAAACAAAACGCATAATTACATAAAATAAAAGTGCATTGTGCTGTCCATATTAGGGCTGTGCAGATATCAGATTTAATTTTATCTCACCAAAAAGATGGGCTGCGGTGGGCTAAGCCTGATGGTAAAGCAAGCAAAGGTCCCGGGTTAATAGCACGGCACCACCGCAGATCGTATGTAAGCCCCTCGTGGGTGAGTCTCTACTGCACAGCTTCCTCCTGGATATCAGCATACGTCCGTACCAAGCGCCAGATCCTCCACTCTTCATTTTTTTGCACTTTATTATCACAATGTAGCGTTTCAAGACAGATCTGATTAGTAATGCAGGAGTATAATAATAAACAACATGGGGGTATATTTACTAAAAATCGTATTTTTTAGAATGAGGTTAAAGTTCAAACACGAATGACATTGAATGTGTGAAATTGCAACTTTTTGAATTTTTTACGCCTCATTTACTATGCTGTCGTATTCTGCATTGTCGAGTTTTCCGATGTCGATGTCATTCGTATTTTCGGCTAGTGTTTTATGGGAGTGAATAGTAAAACACTGACGACATAAACACAATGAATCTCGGCCGGATCTGTGTGATCCGTGCGGGGCTTCATTGTGCACCATTAAAAAAAAAAAGTGTTAAAAATCAAGAAAAAAATTGCGTGGGGTCCCCACTCCTAAGCATAACCAGCCTCGGGCTCTTTGAGCCGGTCCTGGTTGTAAAAATATGGGGGGGAAATTGACAGGGGTTCTCCCATATTTGAACAACCAGCACCAGGCTCTGCGCCTGGTCCTGGTGCCAAAAATACGGGGGACAAAAAGCATAGGGGTCCCCCGTATTTTTAACACCAGCACCGGGTTCCACTAGTCAGAGAGATAATGCCACAGCCGGGGGACACTTTTATATAGGTCCCTGCGGCCCTGGCATTAAATCACTAACTAGTCACCCCTGGCCGGGGTACCCTGGAGGAGTGGGGACCCCTTAAATCAAGGGGACCCCCCTCCAGCCACCCAAGGGCCAGGGGTGAAGCCCGAGGCTGTCCCCCCCATCCAAGGGCGGCGGATGGGGGGCTGATAGCCAAGTGTAAAAAGAAGAATATTGTTTTTTGTAGCAGTACTACAAGTCCCGGCAAGCCTCCCCGCAAGCTGGTACTTGGAGAACCACAAGTACCAGCATGTGGTGGAAAAATGGGCCCGCTGGTACCTGTAGTACTACTACAAAAAAATACCCAACAAAAAACAGAACACACACACCGTGATAGTAAAAATTTATTGCAAACATGCATACCGACACACACATACTTACCTATGTTGACACGAAGCAGTTGGTCCACTTCTCCATGTAGAATCCACGGGGTACCTGTGAATAAAATTATACTCACACAATCCAGTGTAGCTTGTGTCCTCTTTGTAATCCACGTACTTGGCAAAAAAACAAACCGGAAAACCCGAACCACGCACTGAAAGTGGTCCCATGTTTACACATGGGACCCCCAGTGACTCCTGTCAAAGAGGGTCCCTTCAGCCAATCAGGGAGCGCCACGTCTTGGCACTCTCCTGATTGGCTGTGTGCTCCTGAGCTGACAGTCAGGCAGCGCACGGCAGAGATACAATGTAGCGCATAGGCGCTCCATTATATCCCATGGTGGGAACTTTGCGGTCAGCAGTTGACCGCGAGTAACCTCAACCGCTGACCGCTAAGTTCCCACCATTGGATACAATGGAGCGCCTATGCGCTACATTGTATCTCTGCCGTGCGCTGCCTGACTGTCAGCTCAGGAGCACACCGCCAATCAGGAGAGTGCCAAGACGTGGCGCTCCATGACTGGCTGAAGGGACCCTCTTTGACAGGACTCACGGGAGGTCCCGGCAGTCGGGGAAAGGGGTCCCACTGTAAACATGGGACCCCTTTCAGTGCGTGGTTCGGGTTTTCCGGTTTGTTTTTTTGCCAAGTACGTGGATTACAAAGAGAACACAAGCTACACTGGATTGTGTGAGTATAATTTTATTCACAGGTACCCCGTGGATTCTACATGGAGAAGTGGGCCGACTGCTTCGTGTCAACATAGGTAAGTATGTGTGTGTCGGTATGCATGTATGTAATAAAGTTTTACTATCACGGTGTGTGTGTGTGTGTTCTGTTTTTTGTTGGGTATTTTTTTGTAGTAGTACTACAGGTACCAGCGGGCCCATTTTTCCACTGCATGCTGGTACTTGTAGTTTTCCAAGTACCAGCTTCCGGAGGAGGCTTGCTGGGACTTGTAGTACTGCTACAACAAACAATATTCTTCTTTTTACACTTGGCTATCAGCCCCCCATCCGCCACCCTTGGATGGGGGGGGACAGCCTCGGGCTTCACCCCTGGCCCTTGGGTGGCTGGAGGGGGGGACCCCTTGATTTAAGGGGTCCCCACTCCTCCAGGTTACCCCGGCCAGGGGTGACTAGTTAGTGATTTAATGCCAGGGCCGCAGGGACCTATATAAAAGTGTCTCCCGGCTGTGGCATTATCTCTCTGACTAGTGGAACCCGGTGCTGGTGTTAA
Organism: Pseudophryne corroboree; assembly: GCF_028390025.1. Classification (NCBI taxonomy): domain Eukaryota; kingdom Metazoa; phylum Chordata; class Amphibia; order Anura; family Myobatrachidae; genus Pseudophryne; species Pseudophryne corroboree. The sequence goes on along the minus strand of NC_086447.1, from coordinate 831,071,105 downwards.
AAATACGGGGGACCCCTACGCTTTTTGTCCCCCGTATTTTTGGCACCAGGACCAGGCGCAGAGCCCGGTGCTGGTTGTTCAAATATGGGGGAACCCCTGTCAATTTTCCCCCCATATTTTTACAACCAGGACCGGCTCAAAGAGCCCTAGGCTGGTTATGCTTAGGAGGGGGGACCCCACGCAATTTTTTTTCCAGAATTTTAACCCTTTCACACCCCTTCCCACTGATAAACATGCACGGATCCGTGCATGCCTATCAGAACACGGTAAAAAAAAGCAGGTCTATTTGAAATCTGCTTTTTTTATGATTTGTATTTTTTCACGGCAGTGTTTGGCTATTGCCAGGAGTGTTTGTTAATTACAATTTTTAGTAAATTACTGAGTTGTATAAAATAACAGGCGTATTTGACCGATGGTGTATTCATTCGTATTTTTTTTCTTTGACTTCAAAAAAAATACGAATGCCCTCATCACTGCCGAGATTTTGGTTTAGTAAATTCCCGATATGACACTTTGAAGAAAAAACACCAAATCGGTCAAAATCGGGACCTTAGTAAATATACCCCATGGTGTTCATTAGAAGATTATACCATATGTTTGTTTTTTCCATGACAAGTTAGAAATAAAATAAGGAACCGCGTGTGGTCTTTTTGTACAGTACATTGAAAATTTTTATTTTTCCATATCTTTTCAATGGCATTTAAATTGGGAGATTCTAGAGGTGCTCTTAGTAAGTGTCAGCCTTTCAGATAGGCAGCTGCATCAATTTTGGCATCTTTTTTCCAGAAAAAGCTGTACCTTGGGACCAACATTTTTTCATGTATGGGACTAGATCACTGTCCACTATGCTTTCTATGAAGAACATTTTCTCCATGATACCGTGTGGACCTTCCTGAGATATTGCACCGCACAGATGAACCATTACAGATTTTTTGGGTTGGTCTGTAATTGACAAGAGGATTTTCATTGTGAAAGTTTAACTACTGTATACTGTAAAGATGTCCCAGTACAATGAAGGACTCACTAGTGAAAAATACACCTAGGAAAGTTGCCCTACCATGGAGCCACTGCTTCTGTAGGAGATGGGAATGCCTCCTTACTACACTTCACACCCTCTTTCACTAGCAGGTGGTGTTTCCAAGGTACTGTTCTTGGTCACCATCTATTCTCCCGTTATAATTCCTCCTTAGATTTTGTTTTGAGCTCTGTTGTCCTCCAATATAGTAACATAGTAACATAGTAATTGAGGTTGAAAAGAGGCAATTTGCCCATCGTGTTCAACCTGTATTAAGTTGTGATGAATCTACATACCCGCTGAATAATGTTTTATGACTAGTTAACTACTATAACTCATATAACCCCTGGATTAACCATGTTGATATTTTAAATATTATAACCATGGATATCATTTTCATTCAGAAATGTATCCATTCCTTTTTTAAATCCATTTACAGAGTGCGCCATTACCACCTTCCCTAGCAGGGAAGTCCACATCCTAATTGCCCTAACAGTGAAGAACCCTTTCCTCCGTCGCGTTCAGAACTTTCTCTCCTCCAGCCGCAGCGAATGCCCACGTGTCCTAAACTGTGTTCTTTTAATAAATAATTCCTCTGATAACTCTTTGTGATGTCCCTTTACATATTTGAAGATATTAATAATATCCCCTCTTAGACGCCTCTTTTCTAGTGTATACATATTCAACCTAGTAAGCCTTTCCTCATAATCCAGTCCCTCTAGGCCTTTATTCAATTTAGTAGTTCGCCTTTGAACCCTTTCGAGTTCACCGATATCTTTTTTATACAGTGGTGCCCAAAACTGAACACAATATGCTAGGTGCGGACGTACCAATGCTTTATACAGCGGCAGGATTACATCTGAGTCCCTTGACTCAATTCCCCGTTTTATGCACGCTAGCACCTTACTTGCCTTCTTTACTGCGCTTTGACATTGTGTATGCTTATTAAGCCTATTATCAATGAGTACCCCCAAATCTGTTTCCAAATCTGTTTTACCTAGTCGTTCCCCATTTAATATGTAGGCTGCAAGTTTGTTTTTAGTCCCGAAATGCATAACCTTGCATTTGTCTGTATTGAACCTCATTTTCCATTTAGACGCCCAGAGTTCAAGTTTAGATAGATTCATCTGCAAGGACTCCACATCCAATTCCGAGTTAATTACCTTACACAGTTTAGTATCATCTGCAAAAATTGACACTGTGCTTTCCAGGCCTATTTCTAGGTCATTGATAAATATGTTGAACAGTAGTGGACCGAGTATGGACCCTTGTGGTATTACGCTGACTACTGGGGACCAGGTTGAGGACTTCCCGTTTGACCACTACTCGCTGTACCCTGCTATCCAACCAGTTGCTTATCCATATGCAAATAGTTATTCCTAGGCCAAGCTCCTTTAATTTGATGATCAGCCTCCTGTGAGGCACTGTATCGAAGGCTTTTGCAAAATCTTTGAAGACCACATCCACTGCTTTTCCCTGATCAAGATTATTGCTCACTTCCTCATAGAAGCTAATTAAGTTAGTCTGACATGACCTGTCCCTCACAAACCCATGCTGGTTCTTGTTAATAATCCTAGTGGTCTGTAGATACTCCTGTATGCTGTCCCTTAGAATTCCTTCCAATATTTTCCCCACTATAGATGTCAAACTAACTTGTCTGTAGTTACCTGGAAGATTTTTGGATCCCTTTTTAAATAATGGCACTACCTCAGCTATACGCCAATCCTTCGGTACCATGCCTGATCTAATTGAACTATTGAAAATCAAGTATATGGGTCATGCTAGTTGTGAACTTAGCTCCATAAGAACCCTCGGGTGAAGTCCATCAGGACCAGGTGACTTATTAACCTTAATTTTGCTTAGTCTCTCTCGGATTACTTCTTCACTTAAATAAGTTTCTAACCATGGATCTTTACTGTCACAATTGTTATGCTCTACTCCCACTATCAGTTCTTCTCTGGTGAATACTGACGATAAATAAATTGTTCAGTATTTCCACTTTTATTTCGTCATCACTTATCAATTCTCCAAATTCATCTTTTAATGGACCTATATTCTCCTTTATTAACCTTTTACCGTTTATGCATTTTAAAAAAATGTTAGGATTGGTTTTACTCTCTATAGCAATTTGCTTTTCAGTTTCCATTTTAGCTGCTCTTATTGCTTTTTTGCATTTCTTATTACATTCCTTGTAATACTTGAAAGACTCTTCCTTTCCATTAGATTTAAATGCTTTTAAAGCCTTTTTTTATCCATTTCTGTCTTAACCTTCTTGTTAATCCACATCGGTTTGAGTTTAATACTCCTGCATTTACTGCCCATGGGAATAAATGTATGAATATTGCTATCCAGCAACCCCTTTAAAACATCCCACATTTCCGAAGTGTTCTTGTTATTAAACAAAATCTCCCACTCTATGTCGTTAAGTGCACCTCTCAGCATACTGAAATTAGGCTTTCTAAATTTAAAAGTTTTGGTGGAACCCCTGTAGCTATGTTTCCTGAAACTGATGTCAAATGTGATCATATAGTGATCACTGTTACCCAAGGTCTCCCCAACTTTAGTGTTTGATATAATATCCACATCATTAGTAATTACTAGATCCAAGGTAGCTTTACCACTAGTTGGGTCCGCGACTAATTTAGACAATTAGTGATCCTTTAACATATTTAAGAACCTGTTGCCCCTCGTTTAAGTACATGAATCATTACTCCAACTTATATCCGGGTAATTAAAATCCCCAATCACAAGGGTGTCCCCCAATCCCGCAGCCGTTTCGATTTGTTGCAAGAGTTGTTCTTCCTCATGTATGCTAATATCCGACTATTTGTAGCACATGCCTATGGCTAGTTTTTTTGCATTGATATCCCCACTTGAGATTTCAACCCATAGTGACTTCACATTATCACCAGTTTCTTCACAGATAACCTCCTTTAAGTATGGTTTAAGTGATGGTTTAACATAAAGACATACACCCCCTTCTCTTTTGCTTGCTCTGTCCCTCCTGAAAAGAGAATACCACTCCAAGTTTACAACCCAGTCATGAGAGTCATCCCACCATGTTTCCGTAATACCTATAATATCGTACTCAGCCCTTGATGCTAACAATTCCAATTCCCCCATTTTACCTGCTAGACTTTTGCAAGCATACATTTTAGTTTAGCGGTTCCTTTATTTGTTTGTTTTTTAAAGCTATCCTATCCTTTACTAGTGCATCCCTTGAGTTATTGATACAGACTGTCCTTCTCGCTCCCACTCCAACCCCAGCGTACTTAGTATTGCCCACCTTACTTTTCCCTTTGATCAACCCAATATTCCCATCCAAATTTACCGCCCTGACATAAGTATTTTCCCTTATGTCCCGTACATCATTTTCTATAGGCTGTAAAGATGACACATAATTGTTATTAGTTAATGCTTTGGCAATACCTTTCTTAATACCCTTATTAGAACCCATGTAAATATCCTTAACGGCTGCAATTTCCCTCCCCCTTCTCCACCCCCTTTTATCTCACTACCACCATCCCTACTATTCTCACTGCATGACCCATAGTCTCTAGCTAAAGCCTCCCCCCAAGCTCCTAGTTTAAAAGCTCCTCAAACCTACTAACCATCCTTCCCCCCAGCACCGCAGCCCCTTCCTCATTCAGGTTCAATCCATCGCAAGAAAAAAGATGGCGACTGACTGAGAAGTCCGCCCAGTGTTCCAAGAACACAAACCCCTCTTTCCTACACCAGTCCCTAAGCCACACATTTACCTCCCTAATCTCCCTCTGTCTCCCTGGGCTAGCGCATGGCACTGGTAATATTTCGGAGAATATCACCTTAGATGTCCTTTTTTTAAGTTTCTGGCCTAAGTCCCTATAGTCTTTCTTAAGGACATCCCACCTACCATTAACTTTGTCGTTGGTGCCAACGTGCACCAAGACCACCGGGTCTTTCCCAGCCCCTCCCAACAATCTACCCGGTCTGCGATGTGCCGTACCCGAGCACCCGGGAGACAACAGACCACATGGTGATCACGATCCCGGTAGCAGATTGCCCTATCTGTCTTCCTGATGATAGAGTCCCCTACCCCCACCATCTGCCTGGGTGCCTCTCTAGCTTTCATCCCATCTGAGCCAGAGGGACCGCTCCTCCATTTACTAGAGGGAGCAATCTCCTCCGACTCCGTCATTTCGTCGCTATCATCCACCGTATCTTCGTCCAATCTGGCAAATTTGTTTGGGTTTGATAGATCCGAGATGTCGTGCCTCCCCCTCTTTTTCTTCCTTCTAACAGTGACCCAACTGCCTTCCTGATTATCCTCGTCTACCAGTGACCCCTGCTGCAACTCCTCCACCATTCTATCTAAACTTCGCTCGAGATTGTGAATATCCCTTAGTCGCGTAACGGTTTGCTCTAGATCAGTTACCTGGGCTTCCAGGGCAACTGTTCGCTCACATCTCGCGCATATGTATTCGCCCTGGGTCGGCTGCTCCAGGTGCGCATACATCTTGCACGACACGCACTGAGTGAGACTCTCAATCACGGCCCCTCCCATCTGTTTAAAAAACTAACTTCCTATTACCTTCCGAACAAAACAATAAAGAAAATAAAAACTAACTAGCCAATACAATGAATACACAATATCATCTCTATGCTAACAGTTTTGCTACTTAGACTTTTTTAAATATTTCCAGAATGAAACACTATCTTACTCTGCGGGCAACAAAGACACTTATCCACTCACTGGTCAACTCATTGGAGTATCTGTAATAATTATGGGTACAAGATGTGTGTTTCATTCGAGCCCCTGACTCCAGGGGAATCCATATCACACACCCTACATCATACATCAATATAAATATATTTACCCCTCTGAAGTCCTGTGGCAGCCAGCGTTACAGACAGAAATCACCTGGAAAATGGGCATTTGCACATGTGCAGTAGAGATGTCCCCAGTAACAAGGAACGGGCGCCATGTTCCTAGAGACCTGTGCATGCACAAAGTCAGAGTCTACCTCACTGATAGAAAGGAGGGAGACCCATCAGATCCTGCACATGGGCCCTCACCTCTCTTAAACCACCCCGGGGTCAACGCTAGACTGGACTACTACAACTGTCCATGACTCCTGCATCTCTCCATTCCAATCTGTCTTCAGTGCTGCTGATCAGCTCATCTTTCACTTCACTAGGCCATACACTGCATTGCCTACAGTACCAAATTGAAACTCCTCACACTATTTATTTATTTATTACCAGTTATTTATATAGCGCGCACATATTCCGTAGTTCTTTACAGAGAGACTATTTGCCCATTCACATCAGTCCCTGCCCCAGTGGAGCTTACAATCTAGATTACCTATCACATGTACACACAGAAGCATTCACTAGGGTTAATTTTGTTGGGAGCCAATTAACCTACCAGTATATTTTTGGACTGTGGGAGGAAACCGGAGAACCCAGGGGAAACCCACGCAAGTACGGGGAGAATAAACAAACTCCGCACAGTTAGGGCCATGGTAGGAATCGAACCCATGACCTCAGTGCTGTGAGGCAGTAATGCTAACCATTACACCATCCGTACTGTCGTTCCATCCGCACTCTACACTAATCTGCATTCACCCAATTCTATCACCCATCCATCTCCAACCTCATATCTCACCATAGTCCCACCCACCCACTTTGCTTCACTAATAAATGCCGCCATTTTTCCCAACAAACTACCTCCTCCTGCTCTTGCTTCCTAGATTTGTTGTTCCCCATCACTGGAACCCTCTCCCTTTCCAATCAGACTCTCCACCTCGCTCCAAAACTTCAAACAGAATCTAAAGAAACCACTTTGTTTTGTTATAGCCTTCCAGCTCTCATCTTCATAACCCAATGCACTATGCTCTTTTCTCTGTCTCTCCTCTCTGTGTAACCCCTGTCTGTCTGCCCCTCCTATTTGGATTGTAAACTCTTCCCTCATGTGCTTTTCCCTGCCTGACTTACAACCTCCTCCCCATTGCCAACAATGGCACTGATAAAGCTAGATATCTATCGTATATAATACCCTTTGTGAGGTCTAAGAACACTGTACGCTATCTACGTATGAAGTACCGTAAGGGTACGCACGTTGCGTAACAATCGCTTAGCCGTAGTCGAGACGCTCAAGCGTCACGTTCGCTCACGGCCAAGAGATCACAGGCAGGCACGTTATTGGCTGCCGACTAACGTAATGATTCGCTATAGCGTAGCGGACGCTCGGGACCACGAGGAGATCACCAGCGGCGCTGACGCTCACAATGTTAAACCTTTAAATCTAAACCATAAACAGTATAATATGCTGTAAAACCTTTTGTGTAGAAATAGGGTGTAGATGCAACCTAGTGTAACCTTATTAACTTAAAAGCTGTTTGAGCGTTACCGACGCTCTGAGAATACTTAGCACTATAAGAAATACACAGATACCGTGCTTAGGGTCCAACGCCTAATATATATATTATGAATGATATACTTGCAAAAGAATTAACACAATACAAGTCATACACTACAATATAACATAGACTACCTAACCCAGGGGTCTTCAACCTTTAAGACAGTGTGGGCCACATAAAAAAATGAAACGAAGCCGAGGGCCACTAAGCTATACTGCGGTATTTAGAATCTAAATTTTAATTTATGATTGTAATGAGACCTTTTCTAGACTCATAAGACCATAAAAAAGACTTCAAAAGATAATTATTGTAATTTAATGAATGAAACATGGTCTACTTTACCTTTGTTATTATAATAAGTTCATATCAGTGGGAAACTTGGCATTGTTTTTGCTTGGCCAGCTTGTCGATGTTGGCATCAATGTTAGAAGTCGCTATGCGCAGAGTATTCTCAAGATGTTGGTCTGTAAGCACTGAACTGGACTCATACGGCAGTATCACTGGACTGGTGGGTATAATGTGGGCATGCTTTCACAATATTGCTGCTGTCTGTCTGTGATGGGGGGAGGGAGGGTATGATAGCGCCTATGTCAAGACATAGGTGCTATCATACCCTCCCTCCTCCCCATCACAGACAGACAGCAGCATTGTCAAAGCATGCTCCCTGCCATCTCTGCTCTTAATACTTAATACACCCCCTGCTGGGTCCCCCGCCACGCCCCCTGCCCTCAATACTAATTTATTCACTGCCATGCTCAGGCTGCCACACCCCCGTCCCCGCCGCTCCCGCACGCCGGGTTCCTGCACTGCCCCCTGCCCTCAACACTTATACACTTTTATTCTCCTGCCGCAGCCCCCCCCCCCCCCCCCGCACCGGGTCCCCGCCGCACACAGCCATGCTCAGGCTGCATACATGCTGCCGCACCCCCTCCGCTCCCGCCCGCCGGGTTCCCGCACTGCCCCCTGCTCTCAATGGTAACTTGCCGCACCCCCCCCAGCCGGGTCCCCGCCGCTCTCACCCACCTATTCAACACTGCAGGCGGAGGGAGACACAGGGAGGGAGACACAGTAAGGGTGACCAGACCACTGACCAGCCTAAGAGGAGCTACTCCCCTTCTTCACAGGCAACCAGTGACAGTGCGGGGGAGTCACATGACTCCGGGAAAGGGGAAAAAAATGTTGTTGTTTTTTTTGTTCATATGTGCGCTGCGGGCGGGCGCGTCGGCGGGCCATGGAAACCATAGCAGCGGGCCACCTGTGGCCCGCGGGCCACGGGTTGAAGACCCCTGACCTAACCAGATAACTACACAGGAAATACAATACAATACAATTACGTTTTAAGGGAAAATAAGAGAGAAAGAGGAGAAGAGAGAGAGAGAGAGAAATTGGCCCACAATAACAAGAAGATCAATATGGTTGCGGAGAAACACTTACGCACAAGGGGAAACGATCGCATGCGCCTCTGGACATCCAGCTCCCGATTTTCAGCAATGATAACCGTTGAAGAGTGAGAGCTGGATGTGATCGGCTTGTCTATTTATGCCCCACACACAATACAATTCAATGATCCCTACAATCTCATTGTTCATTGGACACAGGAATTCCTCCTCGCATTATAACAAAAGGTCATAGGTTGATTCATACAGGTGGGCCGTGACTATTTCCAACAGCTCAGGTGGGAGGGAAACTGGGTTTCCCGCCGCATGGATAAGTAAGTGCAAATACAGTAAATGTTCATAAACTTCTTATGTCCATAACTATTCGCACGAGCGATTAATCCGCTTCAAACCAACACCGGAATATTGCTAATTAAATACTCTTCCGATGGGTACTAAACACCACTGTATTACTCCTGTCTGACCCTTCATATCAAACAAAGAGGGATTTCTCTGTTCAGGAACATTCTATATTAACCAAACTTTCAGAATCTATCAAAGGGACCATGATCTACAAAATACATTATATAGTGAAAATATGCAACGATTGAGTCGCACGCTACGATCACATAAACTCTACCGTAAATACGCATACCGTGCGCCTGCGGGTGCCCGCGACTGTGAGTATGCGCACGTACGGGAGAGCGTACGCATGCGCAGCACGGACCTGTGTGAGGTGCAAATATGGTAGTGTGCATAGAGATATTTTTCTGACTTTGACAGTCCACCCTTTGGCAGTCAACAATAACTGCCACCTTCTAAAACATTTCAAAAAGAGAAAAATATATGTCAGGGGTTAATACATTTCCATGGTTGGGTAAGGGAGGAGAGTGGAGAAAGTGTGAAGAGGGTATGACCTAGTGAGATAGTAGAAGCATGTGTGTATGAATCCATGTTTGGGGGGGTCATGTATCATCGTGCCGTACGTGTTGTACATCAAGCTTCGAGGCATTGCGAAGTATACATTTGAATTCCTTCTTATCCCGTGGTACGGGTCTGTGGATGGGCTGTCAAACTTTACCGAGCTCTTTTCGGCTTTGGTTGTAACAAAATGGGGGAGCACATTTTAGTTGATGATACATGAATGGGGGAGATATGTGGTTGCTGATATCTGTGCCTGTATTCCCTATCGACTATGTGTGTCATTACCTGAGGGTTGTAGAAATGAAGAAAAGACATAATTACGGTAAATGCGGGGGTATTCTATGTCAGGTAAATGTACATTCGTCGATTGAGGTCTTGTTTGGTGTCTGTTGGTTGCAGTCTTCTTTGTGCTTTTGCCCATAAGGTGCGAGCAAAAGCTGTCAATGTCCATAGATTTACAAAAGTGTTGGGCTAGCGTAATTTTAAAATTTCTAGGGAAACTGGGGATCCATGGCATAGTTCATCAAAAATCTGTGTATCAGGTTGTCAAAACTTCTTCTTTAATCCATCTGTTGTCTGTATATCGGCTCATCAAATTCCTCGTTCAAGTGGGTCTTTTTACCTTGGAGGAAACTGAAAAACAGGTGAAAGAAACGGACGGTAGAAATCGCATTTTCATCACATCATTGTTTCTACATTTGGGTCATAAATCAAATCCATTGGAATTACAGTTTCCTCACTCCTTAAACTCATCACCCTAGTACGACGATTGCACTTCATTAAAGCCTGACCGCATCTAAATATCAAGCCAATCGTTATGATAACACCTAAGATACATAGGAGAAACTTCCCAACATCCATTATGACTCCTTGAGCCCAGTCTCCTAAACCAGAGAACCAATTTCGCGGGTTCAACCATGACACCCAACCAGTCAGCTCATTACCTACAGCAGCAAGAGTGAGATTGTGTCTCCTGCGAAATTCCCACTTCAGTTGGAGAATATCGTCCATCTTTTGGTCTATGACCTCGACCGGGTCCTCGGTGCTATTCGTAATATATGTGCAACATTTCACGCCGTATTGTGTTGCCAGTGTGACACAATATCCGCCTGTCACTGCTGTGAGGTAATTAAGAACCATTCTATGCTGTACCAGTTCTGTTTTATAAGCCTGAAGTTCTCTTCCAGTATACCTAAACGTGTCATCATACATTTCAGTGATATTATCTAACAAATTTGCAAGTGCGGATATGTATTTATAATTCAACACTCCTCTGGCGGTGCGAGTGATGTCTAACGCGATTAGAAACTGAATCCCGGTGGATTCATGGATCATGTCAGAGGCCGGATGCTCTGTTCTTTCTATCAGGTGCCGTTTAACTACGTGCTCGTAATGGGTGTGAGTATAAGGAGTTTGGGCAACACGGTGTATGTCTTTCATTTTGTCATGTGATACAGTCATTACTTCAGGCAGTACTTTTCCAATATAACACAATCCTTCAGAGTTTGGGGCAAGCCACTTATACGCCTTTCTCCCGCATATGAAATATGCATCATCGGGGAGAACATATGGGACGGAGTAGGACATAACCATATTACACACCTTCCATGTGAAATCTCCTAACCCTAATTCTTCCATCTGCTTAGTACACGTATCAGGTTGTATGATATGTGCACAGTATCCTGGTGATACCTCTCCAACTCTCGTAATCCTATTTCCTAAGGTATACCTATATCGGAAAGATTTTCCTCTACTGGCTATGTGGCGTATAAGCTCTGTATCTGTAGGCATTCTATCTGCTCTATGCGAAAAGGTCATGGTTTGATTACTCCATGACACTTCCCAATTTCCCGGCTTTCGGGGATTGGAGATGTTAAAACATAATAGGGACCTATCCACATGGTATTGGTGGAGCTTCAAACTAGGAGGGCTGGAGATATTAAACCTCCTGTCCACCGGTCTCCCACCACTTAACTCAAGTACCTCCCCTAACGTTAAAGGAAATGGTACTAGCCCTGATTTGCTATGACCATGAGGTACTTGAGAGCATACCCAACAATCTGTTTTATTTAACACACTACCCACTAAGGAGTGATAGTCACTCAATGGATGCCGGTCCATATGGATATTAAAACTGGATTGGCATTTCTTTATGCACCCATCCTCAATGACATTGTTACAGAGCCGACAGATACAGTTTTCTTCAGCTAACAATCCTTCACAATTCCTTCTATGGTCAATGCTATCGGATCGTTTTCTGATACTCGCCTTTACTTGTTGGTTAAGTTGTTCTTGGAAAACTACGCCTCCATCTTTATCATCAGAACCCATTCCAGAACCTCTCTCGACCTCCATGGTACTCTCGCCGGAACAGACTGCTCTGGTCAACATCATGGTCAACAGGAAAATCCGGATCACAGTCTCTTGGGGCAAGTCCATCTTGTAGGAGGAAACGGAGAAGAATGAGAAGGGGGAAAAAATAATTTGAGGGAGAGGGGATGGGAAGTTGGAGAAAAACAATAAAAGGGAACAGGGGATCTACAACTGCTTTTGGTCTTGTGATTTTCAATGCTCAGGTGCTGCCTCAATCCTCCTGGAACAGACACTCCAGTGATACAACCTCTACCGTCTGTTCCTTATCACGGGACCTCTCTGGATCAGCAACCTTCTTACAGTGGGACGAATGAACCCAAGTCTCTCTCTCAGCAACCTTCAATGCTGTAGTGCTAGTCAATAAGACCTGGTATGGTCCTTCCCATCTGTCAATAAGGCAACCTGAGCGTAGAAAATTCCGTATCATTACATAATCCCCAGGTTCAATGTCATGACAATTACTATCTGGTAAATCAGGAATCACTAACTTCAGATTATCATTTTGATTCCTTAACTGTTTACTCATGTTAATCAAGTATTTTACAGTCACTTCATTGTTACACTTCAAATCATCCTGAGGGTTAATCATAAAATGCGGTTGTCGACCAAACAAGATTTCAAAGGGAGACAGATTAAGAGGGGACCTGGGAGTGGTTCTGATGCTGTACAGTACAATGGGTAAAGCTTCTGGCCATGTCAATCCTGTCTCTGCCATCACTTTACTCAGTTTATTTTTAATAGTGCTGTTCACTCTTTCCACTTTCGCACTCGCCTGTGGACGGTATGGAGTGTGCAGCTTGCTATCAATTCCCATCAATTTACACATTCCTTGAAAGACATCACCTGTAAAATGGGTACCCCTATCACTTTCGATAATTCTAGGGATACCATATCTACATACAAATTCCTGCACAATTTTCTTAGCAGTAAACATAGCGGTATTTGTGGCCGCCGGAAATGCTTCAACCCAATTTGAGAAAACATCTATACAAACAAGTACATATTTCAAATTTCGACAAGGGGGTAATTGAATAAAGTCAATCTGTATTACCTGGAAAGGGCCGCCGGCAGGTGGGATATGAGATGGTTCTGTAGGTATTGCCTTTCCGATGTTCTTTCTCAAACAGGTAAGGCATGACATTGCTCTTTTACTCGCATGAGATGAAAATCCTGGGGCACACCAATATGCTCTTACCAACTTGCACATCCCTTCCTTGCCCAGATGCGTCAGCCCGTGAGCTGCCTCAGCTAAACATGGAAGGTATGCTCTGGGGGCCACTGGTTTACCGTGTCCATCCGTCCAGAGTCCTGAGGACTCCTGGCCATATCCTTTTGCCTTCCAGACTGCCTTTTCCTGTGTGGAACACAAATTTTGCATTTCACACAACTTCTGTGTGTTGATGGTATTGAATACCATCAGTTGTGTGGTGTCTGTCTGTCTGGGGGTAGCAGCTGCTAACTTAGCAGCTTCGTCTGCTCGGCTGTAACCAAGTGATACTGGGTCTTGGCTATATGTGTGTGCTTTACACTTGATAACAGCCACTCTGTCGGGTTCCTGTATCGCTGTTAGAAGCCTTTTTATGTGAGCTGCATGCGCTACCGGTGTACCAGCTGCCGTCATGAAATTTCTGAGGCGCCATAGGGCTCCGAAATCATGGACTACCCCGAATGCGTATCTAGAGTCGGTGTAGATATTGGCTGATTTGCCCTTAGCCAATTCACATGCTCTGGTTAGGGCGACCAGTTCAGCAACCTGGGCTGAGTGAGGTGGGCCTAGCGGTTCCGCTTCTATGGTGCCTTGGTCATCTACGACTGCGTATCCAGTACACAAGTCTCCCGAGTCTGACTGTCTATGACAACTACCGTCCGTGTAGAACGTAAGTTCTACATCTTCCAGTGGGTTGTCACTGATGTCAGGCCTTGCGGTAAAATTTTGGGTCAAATATTCCATACAATCATGTGTGTCTTCCTTTGTATTAAATCCTCCTTCCCCACCACTCTCATCCTCCACCCTTTGTGCCTGTCCAGGCACACCTGGGAGATATGTTGCAGGATTTAATGCACTGCATCTCCTTATGGTGATGTTTACGGGGGCCATTAGTGCCAATTCCCATCTTGTAAACCGCGCTGATGAGACGTGTCTGGTTTGGGCAGAATTTAACAAGGCTGACACTGCATGTGGTGTATGAATTGTGAGGTTGTGACCTAGCACGACGTCTTCGCTTTTCGTTACTAGCAATGCTATCGCAGCAACGCTTCGCAAGCATGTGGGGAGGGATCGCGCTACCGTATCTAGCTGAGCGCTGTAATATGCTACCGGCCTGCTGGCATCACCGTGCTTTTGGGTTAGTACGCCTGCCGCGCAACCAGCACTTTCTGTTCCGTATAGTTCAAAGGGTTTCCCATAGTCTGGCATACCTAATGCTGGTGCCTGCGTTAGGCACTGTTTAAGTCTCTCAAATGCTGTCTCAGACTCGTCTGTATGCGAAATCCGATCAGGTTTGTTTGAGGAGACCATCTCCTGCAAGGGTAACGCTAGAATGGAAAACCCTGGGATCCAATTACGGCAATACCCACACATTCCTAAAAATGTTCTGATCTGTTGCTGGGTTTGTGGCAGAGTCATGTCTCTAATTGCTTGAATTCTATCAGCGGTCAGGTGTCTCAGTCCTTGTGTTAGACAGTGTCCCAAATATTTTACCTTAGTTTGGCATAATTGCAACTTGTCTTTGGAAACCTTGTGTCCTGTGTCTGAAAGATGAAACAGGAGCTGTTTCGTATCCTTCAGGGATGCTTCCAATGAATCAGAACACAGTAGTAGATCATCCACGTACTGTATTAATACTGATCCACTCTCTGGTTGGAAAGACTGTAAACAATCATGCAAAGCCTGGGAAAATATACTTGGACTATCTATGAATCCTTGTGGTAATCGAGTCCATGTGTATTGGACTCCTCTGTATGTAAATGCAAACAAATATTGACTGTCAGGGTGCAGAGGTACCGAAAAGAAAGCGGAGCAGAGGTCAATAACAGTGAAAAATTTCGCAGTGGGAGGGATTTGCATTAGGATGACAGCTGGATTTGGCACTACGGGGAACTGACTCTCAACTATTTTGTTAATCCCCCTTAGATCCTGCACTAGCCGGTAACCCCTCCCCCCACTCTTTTTAACAGGGAAGATGGGACTATTGGCAGTGCTGGACGTTCTTACCAGAATGCCCTGTTGTAGCAAGCGCTCTATTACGGGATAAACTCCTAATTCCACCTCTGGCTTCAGAGGGTACTGTGGGATTTTTGGAGCTATCCTACCATCTTTTACTTGTACAACTACCGGAGCTACGTTTGCCATTAATCCAGTGTCCTGTCCATCTTTAGTCCAAAGTGACTCTGGTATCTGAGATGTCATTTCTTCTACTTGGGAGGGAGTCCTATTTGTCATAATGGTATGTGACATTAGTTTTGATGGGGAGTCTAACATGTCTCGCACTTCCTGAGCGTGATTCTCAGGTATGTCCAAGAATACACCTTCAGGAGTACAATAAATGACGCACCCCATTTTACACAGTAAGTCTCTTCCCAGGAGATTAGTCGGTGCCGATGCAGCCAGCAAAAAGGAATGCTTGGTATGTAAAGGCCCTACTGTAATCTCGGCTGGTTTGCTAACAGGGTAGTGCTGGACTACTCCCGTTACCCCTATGGCTGGAATTGTCTTACCAGTGGTTCTCATGCCCACTGTCGAATTTATCACTGATTTGGCCGCCCCTGTATCTACAAGAAAGTTTAATGATTTACCAGCTACATTGATTGCAATTTCTGGTTCACTCCCAAGACTTGCAATCAATTTTACTGGCTGCAGATTACAGGTATGGCCACACCCCTATTGGGTATGGTGACCTCCCTGAATCCCGCTGGCAGCAACTACTTGTGATGGAGTTAATTGGGAGCTACCAGAGGCTTGCCAGTCTCTGTTCGGGGGATATCTTTTTGTTTCCCCTGCATGTGGCTCATAACTCCGTTTCTGCGGACCCTGATCCCAATGTCGTGTGTCGTGTCGTTGTCTAGGGGGTTGATAAGATTTTTGTATATTTCTCGATCTACAGTCTCGTGCAAAGTGTCCCTGTTTGTGACAAAAATAACATGTTACCACATTTGACTTACCCACAGGGTTTGGTGATATTAACACAGGCTGTTTTGTGGTCAAGGCCTGTATACTTACTGCCATTAACTTATCACCTTGTTGTTCCCTGTGTCTGGTGATGTTCCTATCGTGATCAATAGCAGCCTCTCTCAAAGTAGCCACAGACAGACCTCGCCAACATGGTTGTGTGGTCTGTACCCTAGTCTTTAATGATTCTTTTAAACCATCCATCAGTACCGATACTGCTACTTCTCGATGGTTTATGTTTGTTTTAATGTCCTCTATGCCTGTGTATTTTGCCATCTCTAATAATGCCCTGTGAAAATACTCTGTAGCTGTTTCTGACTCCTTTTGTTTAATGGAGAAAATCTTGTTCCACTTAACTACCGCTGGGAAATACTCTTTTAACTGTAAACTTATTCTTTTTACGTTGTCTTTGTTGTACACATCTGTAAGAGGTACATCCTGATCTAATCCACAGTCAGCTAAAAATTGTGTTGCGTCAACATTGGAGGGTAAACATGCTCTCAGCAATATCTGCCAGTCTTTGTTGTTGGGCTCTACCGTGTTACCTAGGTCTCTGATGTATTTTTGGCTGGCAACTAAGTCTTTTCTAGGGTCAGGGAATTCAGACACTATGGTCCTTAATTCCATTCGGGAAAATGGGCTATACATGGCAATGTTCCTAACAGGAGTGACTCCTGAAGTGTTTGTTTTCCCATTTGGAACTACTATTACCTTAACAGGATTAACTCTAACAACCTCATTCTGTGTAGATTCTACAGGCTGTGGTGAAATAGTTTCAGCATAGTGTATGGTGCCGTACTTACCCGTTGATACGACCTCACCTATCCCTCCGCTAGGGGCCTTTGTTACTAATCTCGGGGGTGGAGCTGTGCCTACTGTGGTCTCTGCTATGGTGGCTGCTAGAGAGAGCGCTGAAATTGTTGCCGATTCGTCCTCTTGATCACACTCCTGAGGAAAGTTCAAAACAGGGTACAACTTGCACGGGTTAATACTTGCATTGGTTAATTGGTTAACATTATCTTTAACATTTACACAGTTGCTAAGAGTTTGTTTGTTACACCTTAGTGCGTCATTCTCCACAACCAATTTCTCTCCTGATATGTATGGTGGCGGTGGGGCCGTGGCTATCAGTTTCCTGATTGAGCCAGATCCCGCCGCCTGAGCCAATCCTCTCTGTATGTCACCCTCCTGTTGCCACAACTGCAAATAATCATAATGCTTGATTCGTCTCTTTGCTGATTTAATGAGACATATCCTTCTCCTTAAATTCGTTAACACTTCTGTGCTGAAGCTACCTACTCTTGGGAATTTCTCCCCGTCATGTACTGTCATTTTCTCCCATTCATCACATGAAGCTTCTGTGTGACTTCCGTACTTTTCACACATTACGTACCTTGCCGACCCGACTGGTCGGTTTATGGAATCAACCCGAACCGAGGTTGATCGCCCCCTTCCTGAACAACTGGCCCCCATAATTTGCAGGTGTTACGGACCCTTACAAAAAACCAAGATATTCACGATAGGTTGACGGTAAGGTTTACCGAGCACCTTACTCACTCTGCCCACGCCGACCAATACGACCTGATCACACCAATATGGTGCTGGCGTACTCGACCCAGGGCACCTATTTAACCTTTGTTTACTGGAACATGCGAGGGATATCCGCAGAACACTTACTCTTTCCAGTAAAATTGAGGTTGTTGGATAATTCCTGAGTGACCAGCGAACTTCCCTTTGTAAAAATAAAAAATTACACAAATCACGTCAGAATGTACAAATAGCGTTTATGACCTTCGTACACAAATAGTACCGGTCAGGTTTACTAATGCACACAATTACGTGCGGTACAATCGTTCAGCACATAAGCAACTAATCTTATGTACGGAGCGACCAGCGGAATCGAAAATTGCGGCTGCGAATTCCTTCAGCAAGAGCTTGTATGGCCTATATGGGTGTTGCACCAACCCTTTTAGGTGTTGTGCCTGTGGACTGTATAGCGGACTTCCTTGTCTGCTGTACCTGAACCTGCTGGTCTGCTATGACCTCCTGGTCTGTTACAGTATGACCTCCTGGTCTGCTATACTCTAATGCTCAAATTTTATGTTTAACCAAGGATGCCTCCCTAGCCACCGTGCATGTCACTTACACGTATGTACCTCACGAGAACTCGATGATTTCTTTTGGTTCAACCTCAAAATTGTATGTAAAAACACTCACTCACCACATGTACACTTTTGTTTCTATTTCTATTTCTGCGCAGAAATTTCTCTTTAGACCAGATGTGTTACAAATTAGGAGAAGGATCTGTTAATTTAAATTTCGAATGTTAAAATAAATTTTCGCTATTTATCGCCTGTTGCGTTATTTATCGCGTGTTGTTTGAGTTACGTGGGCGTACCCAGACGCTCCGTTGCGTAATTTACGCTGCGTGCGTCGGCCTTTGCGTACGCGAGTCTCTCCCTTTGTTAGAGACACGTGTACACCAGTCTTTGTCTACCGTAACACAACTAACACGTTTTATCAATGTAGATGATCCTTGATCATCTACCAAGCACCACACCAATCTCTCTTTATACCTTTAGGTAGAGTTGCGTGTGCGCTTTACACTTTATCCCTTTACTTTTACATTTTAACTATGGAATAGCGACAAATCTCTCTTAGTACGTTTATCAATTATACAATGGCAAACAGGAGAGTGATATATGAAAATACACGAATGAAAAGAAATGCAGATATGCGTGCGTGTGTACGCAAGACAGAAATAAACAGTTTTAAAAAGACACTATCGTTTTGTTCTTACCTCCGGTCCCGGATTCCTTCAGCACCCTTTACTAAGCGAAGCAGACGCTTATCCAAACAGCACTACGAGGAATATGATCTCCCGCCCTTTGCTGCTGGATAATGTCTGCTGAAATTACCTAGTGCAGATATGTGAAGGACGGGCGAGCGGCCAATTGATAAAGCTAGATATCTATCGTATATAATACCCTTTGTGAGGTCTAAGAACACTGTACGCTATCTACGTATGAAGTACCGTAAGGGTACGCACGTTGCGTAACAATCGCTTAGCCGTAGTCGAGACGCTCAAGCGTCACGTTTGCTCACGGCCAAGAGATCACAGGCAGGCACGTTATTGGCTGCCGACTAACGTAATGATTCGCTATAGCGTAGCGGACGCTCGGGACCACGAGGAGATCACCAGCGGCGCTGACGCTCACAATGTTAAACCTTTAAATCTAAACCATAAACAGTATAATATGCTGTAAAACCTTTTGTGTAGAAATAGGGGGTAGATGCAACCTAGTGTAACCTTATTAACTTAAAAGCTGTTTGAGCGTTACCGACGCTCTGAGAATACTTAGCACTATAAGAAATACACAGATACCGTGCATAGGGTCCAACGCCTAATATATATATTATGAATGATATACTTGCAAAAGAATTAACACAATACAAGTCATACACTACAATATAACATAGACTACCTAACCAGATAACTACACAGGAAATACAATACAATACAATTACGTTTTAAGGGAAAATAAGAGAGAAAGAGGAGAAGAGAGAGAGAGAGAGAAATTGGCCCACAATAACAAGAAGATCAATATGGTTGCGGAGAAACACTTACGCACAAGGGGAAACGATCGCATGCGCCTCTGGACATCCAGCTCCCGATTTTCAGCAATGATAACCGTTGAAGAGTGAGAGCTGGATGTGATCGGCTTGTCTATTTATGCCCCACACACAATACAATTCAATGATCCCTACAATCTCATTGTTCATTGGACACAGGAATTCCTCCTCGCATTATAACAAAAGGTCATAGGTTGATTCATACAGGTGGGCCGTGACTATTTCCAACAGCTCAGGTGGGAGGGAAACTGGGTTTCCCGCCGCATGGATAAGTAAGTGCAAATACAGTAAATGTTCATAAACTTCTTATGTCCATAACTATTCGCACGAGCGATTAATCCGCTTCAAACCAACACCGGAATATTGCTAATTAAATACTCTTCCGATGGGTACTAAACACCACTGTATTACTCCTGTCTGACCCTTCGTATCAAACAAAGAGGGATTTCTCTGTTCAGGAACATTCTATATTAACCAAACTTTCAGAATCTATCAAAGGGACCATGATCTACAAAATACATTATATAGTGAAAATATGCAACGATTGAGTCGCACGCTACGATCACATAAACTCTACCGTAAATACGCATACCGTGCGCCTGCGGGTGCCCGCGACTGTGAGTATGCGCACGTACGGGAGAGCGTACGCATGCGCAGCACGGACCTGTGTGAGGTGCAAATATGGTAGTGTGCATAGAGATATTTTTCTGACTTTGACAGCACTTAACCTGCTTTTTAATTATGTATATGCGTCATTGTTTAAATAGCTTGTCTCACATGTTCTTCATTACTTTGTACTGGAAGGGTTTTATAATTTTTTATAATTTTGTTTGCATTATTCTTTGTAAGGAGCTGCAGACCCGTTTTTGCTCAAATAAATAAAGAATAATAATAATAATAATAATAATAATAATAATAATAAACACTACCCCCACTTGCAGCAAGATAAATTACTGGTAAACTTTCAAACAAAAGCATCGCCCATAGGGTTACCAAAGATATAAAAAATGTCCCCACTAGCATATATTCTATACCATGCAATATTGAATGAAGGAAACCAATATTAACTTTACGGGATCCGGTCAGCAACCCAGCGTTTGGAATGCCAGAATCACAACATTGTTTGGAACACCGGTGCCGACATGGACCGCAATGCTGGCACCAGGATCCCACATGCCGGGATCCAGAACGTAAGTATGGCGGGACTATTGAGAGAAAAGCCATTGGGGGGGTGTTATGTTTAGGCTGTGGGGGGTGGGTTAGTGTTCGATCGCAAGGGGAGGTGGTTAGGGTTAGGCTGCGGCGGGGGGAGGGGGTAAGCGCCATCGGGGAGAGTTAGGGTTAGGCTGCTGGGGAGGGAAGGTTAGGTTTAGGCTGCGGGAAGGGGGGGGAGGGATTTAGGGTTATGCACCAATAGGGAGGATTAGGGTTAGGCTGCGGCATGAGGGTTAGGATCAAGCTGTGGGTAAGGAGGTTTAGGGTTAGGGAGATTAGGACTAGCATACTTAACTAGTAGATGTCAGGATCCTGAGCGTCGGATGCTGCTGTCAGTATTCTGACTACCGGTATCTCAAGCGACGGGATCCCGGTACCATCCATAACACTCCATTAACAGTACATTGTAGCACTGTCCAATAGGGCAAAAGTGCATGAGTATCATCCCTCCTTATCTCATGCTGTAGTGATATGAATAAACAGAACATAACTTTTCACCCTTTACATAGTAGACTGTAAGTGCATTAATTGTGTTGCCATGGAGATATGCAAACACAAAGGGCTTTGGTAATGACAATTAATTCAACCGTTTATGGCAGTACAATTATGCATTAACATCACAATAAAATGAACAACAATGAAAGATAAAAGACAAAATATACATGAATTGTCTGTATTTGATGTAAGCCACCTACACATCTTATCAATTAGAGATAGAGAAATATCTTCCATCATGCTTATTAGCTAAGGACTGTCGGATTTGTCTTGTGGTTATCCTCAATTTTACATAGTTAGGGCTTCAGCTATTTTATTGTATCCCTGAGGTATAAGAAGGTCAGAGAAAAACAATAATTTCATAATGGATGCTCAAGTAATACTTGCATTTGCATAGCAGTCAGTACAGCACAGCCATACAAATGCAATGTTAGACAGCAAACAACAAGTATTCCATTGATGAAGCATTGCAGCAAATTGTATTGTACGTACCACATAGCTGTTTGTGGATAATTGCTACTGTTCTCTGCCATCCCATTAATATGATAATAAAATATCTTTTCTCCAGAGAAATATCCTTATAGTCAGTACATTATGTTGCGTGGCAAAAAACATTCAATCTGATTTAAGATATTTTCTGAATCATTGAAGCATTTTCTGTACTGATTTCCCAGGGTCTGTCCATTGTTGACAGTGTATAGTCATTTTCAACTGGGCAATTTCATCGAATTCAACTGTTTTCTTTATACAGTGGTAGATTTGACAGCTGGAAATCAGTAACAAGCTTGCGTGCATTCATGTTTGGTTATTGAAGACCTATTTCTTTATTTTGTTAACAAGTATACCATCTACTTGCCATCACATGGTCTGTCCACTTTTATGTGGCTTCTGTTACATGTTTTCACTAAATAGCTTTTCTTTAGAATGTAAGCTCTCACGAGCAGGGCCCTCTTCCCTCATGTGCTTACCCTTTTCTTACTTTAATAATCTTCAGCTGCACCAAATCCAGCAGTCTTCTGCCACTTGATACTTATTCCAGTGTCATCTGCTGATGTAACTATGTTTATTTACCCTGTACTTGTCCTATATTGTCGTCAACTGTAAGTTGCTGTTTTCCTGCTTGATTATTTGTTTATGTACTCTGCAATTGGGTGCTGCGGAACCCTTGTGGCGCCATATAAATAAAGGATAATAATAATAATAATAATAATAATAATAATAATTGTGATACATTTTACAATGCAAAGTTACCTTCATAAACAACAGCTATTTAGACTATGCTATGATCACAGTGTGGGTTAATGGTCAGCTCTTTGTTCTACATACAATTCATCAGTCACTCTACATCCCACATGGAGGTGGAAAGTGCCACATATGGACTGGTATCAGAAAGCACTCTACTGAGCATAACAAAAAGACCCAATCAAAAAGACATCTTTCTCCAAATCATGACACTGAAACACCTATACACTCACAAGGAAAAACTTGATAGAGGATCTTCTCCAAAGCCTTAACACCATGCGCCAAATGTAATAGAGTGAGAGTTCCAGAAAGTGAGATATTTGGTAATGTTTTTCAGTTTTTTTTTAAAGTGGCAATCATTTACACTCAGGGTCGGACTGGCCCACAGGTGTACAGGGGAAACCACCGGTAGGCCCCACTGCCTGAGGGCCCACTCCATCCTCTAAGGATCATGTTCCAGACTGTGCACTTGTATTATACATGGTAGATATGTTGCATTGCACTGCACTAAACTATTGTGTATTTCAAGCCTCTGTGGGGGCTGGCCACACCCCCTTTGTCAGCTGGCCACACCCCTAAGTATGGGCCCCTATCCCTGCATTCCCCCAGTGGGCCCTTCATGCCCCAGTCCGACACTGTTTACACTGCAAAACCAGGTTGATCTTGCTGTGTAAATAATTGCCACTTTTAAAAAAAACTGCAAAACCTTACCAAATCTCTCACTTTTTGAAACTCTCACTCTATTTCATTTTGGCACCATGAGACCCCTTTCTCTCCCAAGGTTAATGTCACAGGCCTGATGGTAGCACGTACCCTTTTGCCATCAACAAGGAACGCAACACAAATCTCCACAGCTTCACAATCAGCAGCCAACACAACAGGACAGAACTGGTTACAAAGTAATGTCCCTGCCATAAATATGTCAGCAGACTGCTTGAGGATGAACATGTGTTGGAGAAGCAATTTGGGTCCATAAAAGTAAAATTCTCTATAGCTGAAGCTAGAAAATTGGCCATTGTTTTGTCTTTCAGCTTTTTCCTCTACTGCAGCTAAACCAAGAAGAATATGAGTAAAGTATGGAGGGGAACTGGGGTGATGGATCAAAAATAAAAAATAAAAATAAAAATTCTTTGTCACAGATCTTAATAGATGAAATCCTGTACTAAACACAATTAAAGTTTTGTATTAGCCCTATCTACATTAAGAAGATAAAAGGCCTGATTAAAAGGTGGATGCAGTGGTGATGTAGGGTGCAAGTGGACAATAGTTTCAGTCTGTGCGTGTAGTGTCAGACTGGGGCTTGTAGAGCCCACCGGGAGAATGCAGTGATAAAGGTCCATGTTAAGGGTGTGGCCAGTCTGCAGAGAGGGTGTGGCCTATCACTTCATTGGTTTGACTAACCATTAGAGAGTGCAATATCTGGGCCCCCTTCATAAATATATATAGTAAATTCAGCTGCTGCATGTATGATAATGTACCAGATTAATAACAGCAATGCTTGGTAGAAAATACATCATAGTCCAGTATAAGGTAACATAGGTATAATTTAAAATTCAAGTGTACAGTCTGGAACCTGATCCTTAGAGCAGGGGGGTGGGTGCCCAGGCAGTGGTGGATTCCCCTGTACCCTGTGAGCCAGTCAAAGCCTGTGTGCGTGTTAGTGGTGGTACTTGTGAGTGGTGGTCACAGATTCAAAAATATAATTAGGGTCCCCCTCCTCCACCCCAACCCAAGTTCACAATATGCCACAAGACAGTGGGTAACAGGGAGAGGCAGCGGGTGAAAACAGAAGGCAAGAGGAGGCAGAGGGTGACAGCAGAAGGCAGGGGGAGGCAGTGGGGGGACAGGGAGAGACAGTGGGTGACAGGGTAACATGCACAATGTCCTGTGCGGAGAACAGGGGGCAAGTACCTTGGTGGGGGCAGGAACACAGCAGCCTCTTGTGTGACAGAGATCCCCCCTTGTGCTTTTTGGCACTCATTCAGGCAGACTGTGACAATGCCAGTTACATCGCATCTGATCTGCATTTATGATTAACATTTTCACCTACTTTTGTATAAATAAAGGTTCAGGGCCAATCATTAACTATTTAACGCATCCGGTGATATTCAATTGATACATTGCTCCCGATCTCCTGCATTAAGCGATGGGAGATCGCAGGGTGATATTCAATTGATCTATTTTATCTCCCCTATCACACCCATAGCAGTTGGGTTTAGCCACATAAAGTGGCTAAACCTGGCTAAAATAATGAGCGTATCGCGAAAAGTCCTGTTTGGGCACGCAAACGGGTCACTTTTCGTGCCAGCGATGCAGGTTCCGGAATTGACGTCAGACATCCGCCCTCCAAACGCCTGGACATGCCTGTGTTTGCTGAACAACTCCCGGAAAATGGTCAGTTGACGCCCCGGGAATGCCTTCCTCCTGCCAATCTTCTTGCGTTCGCCGATGCGATCGCTTTTGTCATTCAGGGCGTCGCTGCCCTGCGATGGCCGTCACCATGCAACGACATGCCTGTGCAATGCGGCCACCGCGCATGTGCGGAACTGACCCGACAAACAGCAGCGTGCGAACGGGTCGGAATGACCCCCGATGTCAGAGGATATTGCGGTGAATTCACTAACTGCCATTTCTAACAAAACACTGTTTTTTTGTCTTTTTTCCTCAATTACAAATTGTCAGAAACCCACCAATTTAGTCGTTATTAAACACATTGCTGTCTTGATTTGTTTACTTGTGAAAAGTAGAAACTAGCAAATTTAGCAGGTGGCGATTATGAAAAGCAGATGAAAATTTCTACGAAAACCTGTTATTTCAGTTATCTAGCCATTCAGAAGGTGAGTAATCACAATACTCGAATGAAGGCAAACATTACGTATTGAATAAGGAGGCAAACAACATTAATCATTCTGTTAAGTGGGTGATATTATTTTATTTAAAATATTAAGGAGCTAAATTAATGTTCAGTATTATTACTAGAATAAAATTATTTAGAAATTCTAAAAAAAAAAAAAAAAGAGTTTACCTCACTGACTCTAGATGACATGACTAAGGTCTTCCAGTCATTCACACAGCTCAAACTCTCAATTTCCATTTACAAGTCAAGGAAGATTTCCTTGGACCAAGACTTCAGTTTCTTTCCAATTAGAACTACAAGTGGCAATATCTGAACTTAAGTCTGAATTAACCTTCGTGGGAAGCAGAACTGACACTCTTGAAGCCAAATTTGACCTACAGTATTTTATTCTAACAAGATTCTCACAACTGATAGAGTAAATGAAAAGGATGAGTAAAATACAAATTCCATAGTCAGATCTTATTGTTCCAACAACTCTATCCAGAAGCTATACAAGATGATTTATAATCAGACCACAAATAGAGTGCTCCTTGCCCCAAAAAAGATCCAGGTCAACTACCACGTAGGATATATTATTACTGTATTAAATAGAATATCATGCATCGTTCCACAACAAACCCAGCCTACTTTATGTAGAATTTTGTAGGATTTTATTATTACTGTATTAAATTGCATATCATGGCACCAGTCCACAACAAACTCAACTTACAGTTCACAGTATTTTCTTCATTAATTTATTGTTACATTCTTTAGTAATAGTTCACTTTGACAGCTATAATTTTAATTACCTCATTTAACCTAGTATTGTGTTTAAAACTAAAGTATCTTTTAATAGCATTCTCCTAGTATAGAATTCTGGGGGGCAGTGCAGTGGGATGATTTATTTTTTTAGGGAACATTTAATGCTGTGAGTTTAGGCTAGGAGAAATTCTGATTGATTGATTGATTGATTGATTGATTGATTGATTGATTGTTCAAGCAAGGGCATTTCAGAGGTTCAGAGCAGTACAGGAGAAGACCTGACAGTAGGAGTGAGAGGAAGTGATCAATGAGGAGGAAATTAAACTGCCATTTGCAGAGCAGGAGAGGGAATGGAGTTGACGTTGGAAATGTAGATGGATAAGGAGTGGTTGAGAGCTTTGTGAGTGAGAGGAATTTGAATTTGATTCTGTGTAGTATAGGGAGAGAGTGAAGTGTTTGATTGAGGGGGTGTGATGCTATTGAATTATGTCAGTGTCTGTGATTTGTATGAATTTGGTTCAGGACCCGAGGAAGTCTATGGCTGGAGGTCGTGTGGTGCAAACTTGATGGTTTAATAACTTCTTCACATAGGTGATAAAAGGAACTTTAGTGCACACAATGGAAACATATCACAGATATGACACAGCAAACAGCCTCTGATGACCAGTGGGGCTGGCAAATATGATCATCTCAAGTTACTGCAGAATGTCCAATAAAAAAATATGTCGTAGACACCTTTAAATGAGATCTAGGATATACTGTAACCACTGGAAAGTGAAGCACCTAGACAGCATACCCCATTAACACATTGGAGTTCTACAAGATAGGCTGGCACTGAGGGTGTTACTTGTACCACTGTCATTGTGATGAGCCCAGTAGAACAGACCAGATGATGGAAGCAGGTCACTGCAGACAAATGTGAAAAGCACAGGCTGGGCAGACTGATGTAGATGGACACAATTTCACACAGGAGAGAATAGTGCAAGTGACCTATCTGGACCTCAGGAGTCTGTGGATTGCACTAAGATGGACTAATTAGCACTTGATGAAAGAACTGCATGATATGAGTCTAGGACTGATGTCTGACTGGAGCTGGAAGTATATAGCAATGCACAGGTAGAGGTGTATAGAGCTTAACAGGGCTGACTAGCTCTGGAGAAACACACAGCCCACAGGAGTCCAGAATAATATAGAGGAAGAACTGGCTGGAACTAATAGTACACAACAATCCACAGGGCTGTGGACATAATATAGAGGGAATAGAAGGAAAAAGAGAGGGAAATGAATGATAGAACCATGGGGAATGCCAATAGGAAGGGTGAGAAGAGGGGACATGGACATGAAAACAAAGGGTGGGATTCAAATGATATATCACGCCCAATGTCCTTTCTAAAATGATCTCTCTTATTGCGCATACTGCGCCCATAGTGATAAGGTTTAGCTGTGTAAAGGGTCGGGTGCCTCCCTACTTCGGAGGTTGCGAGCTGAAATAATGGTACAACGTCCCTGAGGGCAGAAACAGAACGGGTGTGGAAAGGGGTGAAAAGAATTGAATCCCGCCCAAAGAATGCCCATGAGGTATAGAATGTGTCATCGTCATCACAAAATCCCCCCCATCCCCCCCCCCCAGGCAAACCCCTGTAAATCAGTTTTACACTTTAATATTAATTTTATTCAAGGTTGTGAGTGACAAACTTAGTTCCCCCTCATTCATTTTCTCATCTTCATTAATTTGCTGGCTCTCAGACTACCACATGTTGAACATGTTCTGCCTGGCTCCAAAATGTTAAAAACTGTTCACTTTGCTTGAAAAGTCAGAAATTCCTTGTGTCAGACGGCAAAACATGACTGTTCCATAGGTGAACAAAGAGTGGTTTAGGTGCTTGCACCAATGTTGACTACTCACTCATCATGTTAAAGGAAGTGTCACCCTCTAAGGTCCCCCATCTTGTTCTTTCTTCCCTTAGTGACATTGCTTATGCCCAACAGGGATTTCTGCTGTTACTGCAAAAATAAAGAGATAGGAGTTAGCGTGAACCTTATTTTGGAAACAGAAACTGCAGAAATGTTGTAACGGAGACCAATTTATGGAAGATGACTTCATGGGTGATGGCAGCGGTGTTATGAAGTATGGGGACATCGGTTTAAAAATTGGGTGTTGCCCATGGTACGGTACTTCTTTTAAAACCCAGCAGCACCTTGGTTACTTCGGTAAGTGGACTGGCATAAAATGATGGTACAGCATGGAATTTGTCAACACATTGTAGTGGCAAAGCATTGATGAAGAAGACAATCTGCTTGAAACAATATTGACTGAGTGCTTATGCTTAATATTGTATCAGCAAAGCAGTAAAAAGCACTGACATTGTAGGAATGAAATAAAGGAAGTGTGTTGAAAAAAACATGAAGAAGTTTTTTTGATAACTGAACTGTGTTTATGAGAACAGCCAAGAGAAGCATGCAGAGTGTGTAAATTACAAGGACACTGACAATCCAATTAGCAGACATTACTATGTGTTAGCTCTTATTCCTATATAATCAATTTGAATTACAAGTTAAGATTTGTGTAATTGACTAAGCCATATAGAGAAAGATTGTAGAAAAATAAAATGTAAAGTCAATTTAACTAATATATGTAAACAAAGGTATACAAATGTATGTAAGGTCATACTCTCTTTATATATGTGTGGAATAGAATGCTCATGTTTCAGGTAATAAAACATAATTTACTTTAGAAGATTTAAAGACTCAGTGATGTTTTTATAAATAGTAGATTTCAACCAACATTTATTTATCTGCATTCATGTGAATATCTATGTTTGGTACCATTTAGAGAGAAAAATCTTTACCAAAATGCTAAGCGTTCATCTATTTTTGTTCAGAGGATTATATTGGTGTAGTGATGGAATCTGGAAAACAAGTAAATTCTTGGCTCTATACATTGCTATCAACCTCAATTTTGGATAGGCTTAAACCTCGTGGCTCACCACTCTAAATGAGGTTCCTGACAAAAACATTCTGTGCATCTCTATAATGGTATACAGGTGTTATTTCAATGCCTTAAATGTATTATATAGAATGTCTACAGTTTCATTCACAGATTGTATGTGCTGGGTTAGTCATTTATCCTTTAGGATCATCAAACAGAATCAGACATAGTTTAAACTAGTATGAAAGACTGTTTGATTGTTTCTGAGAAAATCATTGGGTAATAGCACTACAATTATAGAAATTGAGTGACCTGTGAGCAGATTAAAATTTGAATTATCAGTAAGAGTCTACAGTCTGACAAGACCTAGAGGTTCTGTATACTTAGATAAGAAAACTATGGTTTCCTGGAAAATGACGAATTATATTATGATAGTATATAATAATTGGAGAGAACGCTTGGAATAAATCCTTTAAAGGATAAATATGATATCAGTAGTTGTAATATGTGTATACATTTATATTGTTATGTGTACGACTAAGAAGCTCATTTATCAAGCTGGTTTTTCATAACATTATGCTGAAAATGCAGTTTCTTCGGAATTTTACATATCCTGGCTATGCAACAACAGCCTAATACAGGAGATTTGACAGAAATCTCCTGCAAAAGGCTAGCTACTGCTGCAGACATCAGTCCACATTAATGTCAGTTAGGACTGCAGCCTGACCCTTATGTACCAATCACATTATGTACCAAACCATATGGTTGCTCAGAATGTCCAATGGGACATGGTTGCTGGTGCCAGTAAAACTGTGTCTTTAAACACAGTCCATGATACTGACATACCCCGATATGTAAGTAACCAATAGTTACAACCCTTCCCCCAATCAGCACCCAGGGTGAATATACATTCCCCCTGCAGTAACCATCCCGATGCATGTGCATTGTGTCTTGGACACATGAACAGAACTAGAACACTGGGCGTCTGCATCCGCCTATAAATTATTCTCAGTGTCCCATATTATTTTAGACAGTTTAGAAAGAATACAGTTCCTCATGTCCACATACCTATTTATTATTATTTATTACCAGTTATATTCTCTGTAAAGCAGCACTTTACAGAGAATATTTTGGCCATTCACATCAGTCCCTGCCCCAGTGGAGCTTACAATCTATATTCCCTACCACATGTACACACACACACACATTCACGCTAGGGTTAATTTTGTAGGGAGCCAATTAACCTACCAGTATATTTTTGGATTGTGGGAGGAAACCGGAGTACCCAGAGGAAACCCACGCAAGTACGGGGAGAATATACAAACTCCACACAGCTAGAGCCATGGTGGGAATTGAACCCATGACCTCAGTGCTGTGAGGCAGTAATGCTAACCATTACACCATCCGTACTGCCCAACCTTGTCATTAAACATGAACATTTTCAGATCTCTTATCCTATATTATTTATTTTATGTTTGGTAATGTTATTAAATATCATAGGGGCACATAAACCACAAATTGTGTGATTAGAGAAGCATTACACTTAGAGATGAGCGGGTTCGGTTTCTCTGAATCCGAACCCGCCAGAACTTCATGTTTTTTTTCACGGGTCCGAGCGACTCGGATCTTCCCGCCTTGCTCGGTTAACCCGAGCGCGCCCGAACGTCATCATGACGCTGTCGGATTCTCGCGAGGCTCGGATTCTATCGCGAGACTCGGATTCTATATAAGGAGCCGCGCGTCGCCGCCATTTTCACACGTGCATTGAGATTGATAGGGAGAGGACGTGGCTGGCGTCCTCTCCGTTTAGAATTAGAATAGATTAGAGAGACACTTGATTTACTAATTTTGGGGAGCATTAGGAGTACTCAGTAGTGTACAGTGCAGAGTTTTGCTGATAGTGACCAGTGACCACCACTTTTATTTATAATCCGTTCTCTGCCTGAAAAAAGCGATACACAGCACACAGTGACTCAGTCACATACCATATCTGTGTGCACTGCTCAGGCTCAGGCCAGTGTGCTGCATCATCTATATATATTATATATCTGTCTGACTGCTCAGCTCACACAGCTTATAATTGTGGGGGAGACTGGGGAGCACTACTGCAGTGCCAGTTATAGGTTATAGCAGGAGCCAGGAGTACATAATATTATATTAAAATTAAACAGTGCACACTTTTGCTGCAGGAGTGCCACTGCCAGTGTGACTAGTGACCAGTGACCTGACCACCAGTATATAATATTAGTAGTATACTATCTCTTTATCAACCAGTCTATATTAGCAGCAGACACAGTACAGTGCGGTAGTTCACGGCTGTGGCTACCTCTGTGTCGGCACTCGGCAGCCCGTCCATAATTGTATATACCAGTGACCTAACCGTGGTTTTTTTTTCTTTCTTTATACATACATACTAGTTACGAGTATACTATCTCTTTATCAACCAGTCTATATATTAGCAGCAGACACAGTACAGTGCGGTAGTTCACGGCTGTGGCTACCTCTGTGTCGGCACTCGGCAGCCCGTCCATAATTGTATATACCACCTAACCGTGGTTTTTTTTTCTTTCTTTATACATACATACTAGTTACGAGTATACTATCTCTTTATCAACCAGTCTATATATTAGCAGCAGACACAGTACAGTGCGGTAGTTCACGGCTGTGGCTACCTCTGTGTCGGCACTCGGCAGCCCGTCCATAATTGTATATACCACCTAACCGTGGTTTTTTTTTCTTTCTTTATACATACATACTAGTTACGAGTATACTATCTCTTTATCAACCAGTCTATATATTAGCAGCAGACACAGTACAGTGCGGTAGTTCACGGCTGTGGCTACCTCTGTGTCGGCACTCGGCAGCCCGTCCATAATTGTATATACCACCTAACCGTGGTTTTTTTTTCTTTCTTTATACATACATACTAGTTACGAGTATACTATCTCTTTATCAACCAGTCTATATATTAGCAGCAGACACAGTACAGTGCGGTAGTTCACGGCTGTGGCTACCTCTGTGTCGGCACTCGGCAGCCCGTCCATAATTGTATATACCACCTAACCGTGGTTTTTTTTTCTTTCTTTATACATACATACTAGTTACGAGTATACTATCTCTTTATCAACCAGTCTATATATTAGCAGCAGACACAGTACAGTGCGGTAGTTCACGGCTGTGGCTACCTCTGTGTCGGCACTCGGCAGCCCGTCCATAATTGTATATACCACCTAACCGTGGTTTTTTTTTCTTTCTTTATACATACATACTAGTTACGAGTATACTATCTCTTTATCAACCAGTCTATATATTAGCAGCAGACACAGTACAGTGCGGTAGTTCACGGCTGTGGCTACCTCTGTGTCGGCACTCGGCAGCCCGTCCATAATTGTATATACCACCTAACCGTGGTTTTTTTTTCTTTCTTTATACATACATACTAGTTACGAGTATACTATCTCTTTATCAACCAGTCTATATATTAGCAGCAGACACAGTACAGTGCGGTAGTTCACGGCTGTGGCTACCTCTGTGTCGGCACTCGGCAGCCCGTCCATAATTGTATATACCACCTAACCGTGGTTTTTTTTTCTTTCTTTATACATACATACTAGTTACGAGTATACTATCTCTTTATCAACCAGTCTATATATTAGCAGCAGACACAGTACAGTGCGGTAGTTCACGGCTGTGGCTACCTCTGTGTCGGCACTCGGCAGCCCGTCCATAATTGTATATACCACCTAACCGTGGTTTTTTTTTCTTTCTTTATACATACATACTAGTTACGAGTATACTATCTCTTTATCAACCAGTCTATATATTAGCAGCAGACACAGTACAGTGCGGTAGTTCACGGCTGTGGCTACCTCTGTGTCGGCACTCGGCAGCCCGTCCATAATTGTATATACCACCTAACCGTGGTTTTTTTTCTTTCTTTATACATACATACTAGTTACGAGTATACTATCTCTTTATCAACCAGTCTATATATTAGCAGCAGACACAGTACAGTGCGGTAGTTCACGGCTGTGGCTACCTCTGTGTCGGCACTCGGCAGCCCGTCCATAATTGTATACTAGTATCCAATCCATCCATCTCCATTGTTTACCTGAGGTGCCTTTTAGTTGTGCCTATTAAAATATGGAGAACAAAAATGTTGAGGTTCCAAAATTAGGGAAAGATCAAGATCCACTTCCACCTCGTGCTGAAGCTGCTGCCACTAGTCATGGCCGAGACGATGAAATGCCAGCAACGTCGTCTGCCAAGGCCGATGCCCAATGGCATAGTACAGAGCATGTCAAAACCAAAACACCAAATATCAGTAAAAAAAGGACTCCAAAACCTAAAATAAAATTGTCGGAGGAGAAGCGTAAACTTGCCAATATGCCATTTACCACACGGAGTGGCAAGGAACGGCTGAGGCCCTGGCCTATGTTCATGGCTAGTGGTTCAGCTTCACATGAGGATGGAAGCACTCAGCCTCTCGCTAGAAAACTGAAAAGACTCAAGCTGGCAAAAGCACCGCAAAGAACTGTGCGTTCTTTGAAATCCCAAATCCACAAGGAGAGTCCAATTGTGTCGGTTGCGATGCCTGACCTTCCCAACACTGGACGTGAAGAGCATGCGCCTTCCACCATTTGCACGCCCCCTGCAAGTGCTGGAAGGAGCACCCGCAGTCCAGTTCCTGATAGTCAGATTGAAGATGTCAGTGTTGAAGTACACCAGGATGAGGAGGATATGGGTGTTGCTGGCGCTGGGGAGGAAATTGACCAGGAGGATTCTGATGGTGAGGTGGTTTGTTTAAGTCAGGCACCCGGGGAGACACCTGTTGTCCGTGGGAGGAATATGGCCGTTGACATGCCAGGTGAAAATACCAAAAAAATCAGCTCTTCGGTGTGGAGGTATTTCACCAGAAATGCGGACAACAGGTGTCAAGCCGTGTGTTCCCTTTGTCAAGCTGTAATAAGTAGGGGTAAGGACGTTAACCACCTCGGAACATCCTCCCTTATACGTCACCTGCAGCGCATTCATAATAAGTCAGTGACAAGTTCAAAAACTTTGGGCGACAGCGGAAGCAGTCCACTGACCAGTAAATCCCTTCCTCTTGTAACCAAGCTCACGCAAACCACCCCACCAACTCCCTCAGTGTCAATTTCCTCCTTCCCCAGGAATGCCAATAGTCCTGCAGGCCATGTCACTGGCAATTCTGACGAGTCCTCTCCTGCCTGGGATTCCTCCGATGCATCCTTGCGTGTAACGCCTACTGCTGCTGGCGCTGCTGTTGTTGCCGCTGGGAGTCGATGGTCATCCCAGAGGGGAAGTCGTAAGCCCACTTGTACTACTTCCAGTAAGCAATTGACTGTTCAACAGTCCTTTGCGAGGAAGATGAAATATCACAGCAGTCATCCTACTGCAAAGCGGATAACTGAGTCCTTGACAACTATGTTGGTGTTAGACGTGCGTCCGGTATCCGCCGTTAGTTCACAGGGAACTAGACAATTTATTGAGGCAGTGTGCCCCCGTTACCAAATACCATCTAGGTTCCACTTCTCTAGGCAGGCGATACCGAGAATGTACACGGACGTCAGAAAAAGACTCACCAGTGTCCTAAAAAATGCAGTTGTACCCAATGTCCACTTAACCACGGACATGTGGACAAGTGGAGCAGGGCAGGGTCAGGACTATATGACTGTGACAGCCCACTGGGTAGATGTATGGACTCCCGCCGCAAGAACAGCAGCGGCGGCACCAGTAGCAGCATCTCGCAAACGCCAACTCTTTCCTAGGCAGGCTACGCTTTGTATCACCGCTTTCCAGAATACGCACACAGCTGAAAACCTCTTACGGCAACTGAGGAAGATCATCGCGGAATGGCTTACCCCAATTGGACTCTCCTGTGGATTTGTGGCATCGGACAACGCCAGCAATATTGTGTGTGCATTAAATATGGGCAAATTCCAGCACGTCCCATGTTTTGCACATACCTTGAATTTGGTGGTGCAGAATTTTTTAAAAAACGACAGGGGCGTGCAAGAGATGCTGTCGGTGGCCAGAAAAATTGCGGGACACTTTCGGCGTACAGGCACCACGTACAGAAGACTGGAGCACCACCAAAAACTACTGAACCTGCCCTGCCATCATCTGAAGCAAGAAGTGGTAACGAGGTGGAATTCAACCCTCTATATGCTTCAGAGGTTGGAGGAGCAGCAAAAGGCCATTCAAGCCTATACAATTGAGCACGATATAGTAGGTGGAATGCACCTGTCTCAAGTGCAGTGGAGAATGATTTCAACGTTGTGCAAGGTTCTGATGCCCTTTGAACTTGCCACACGTGAAGTCAGTTCAGACACTGCCAGCCTGAGTCAGGTCATTCCCCTCATCAGGCTTTTGCAGAAGAAGCTGGAGGCATTGAAGAAGGAGCTAAAAGGGAGCGATTCCGCTAGGCATGTGGGACTTGTGGATGCAGCCCTTAATTCGCTTAACAAGGATTCACGGGTGGTCAATCTGTTGAAATCAGAGCACTACATTTTGGCCACCGTGCTCGATCCTAGATTTAAAGCCTACCTTGGATCTCTCTTTCCGGCAGACACAGGTCTGCTGGGGTTGAAAGACCTGCTGGTGACAAAATTGTCAAGTCAAGCGGAACGCGACCTGTCAACATCTCCTCCTTCACATTCTCCCGCAACTGGGGGTGCGAGGAAAAGGCTCAGAATTCCGAGCCCACCCGCTGGCGGTGATGCAGGGCAGTCTGGAGCGACTGCTGATGCTGACATCTGGTCCGGACTGAAGGACCTGACAACGATTACGGACATGTCGTCTACTGTCACTGCATATGATTCTCTCAACATTGATAGAATTGTGGAGGATTATATGAGTGACCGCATCCAAGTAGGCACGTCACACAGTCCGTACTTATACTGGCAGGAAAAAGAGGCAATTTGGAGGCCCTTGCACAAACTGGCTTTATTCTACCTAAGTTGCCCTCCCACAAGTGTGTACTCCGAAAGAGTGTTTAGTGCCGCCGCTCACCTTGTCAGCAATCGGCGTACGAGGTTACATCCAGAAAATGTGGAGAAGATGATGTTCATTAAAATGAATTATAATCAATTCCTCCGCGGAGACATTGACCAGCAGCAATTGCCTCCACAAAGTACACAGGGAGCTGAGATGGTGGATTCCAGTGGGGACGAATTGATAATCTGTGAGGAGGGGGATGTACACGGTGATATATCGGAGGGTGAAGATGAGGTGGACATCTTGCCTCTGTAGAGCCAGTTTGTGCAAGGAGAGATTAATTGCTTCTTTTTTGGGGGGGGTCCAAACCAACCCGTCATATCAGTCACAGTCGTGTGGCAGACCCTGTCACTGAAATGATGGGTTGGTTAAAGTGTGCATGTCCTGTTTTGTTTATACAACATAAGGGTGGGTGGGAGGGCCCAAGGACAATTCCATCTTGCACCTCTTTTTTCTTTTCTTTTTCTTTGCATCATGTGCTGATTGGGGAGGGTTTTTTGGAAGGGACATCCTGCGTGACACTGCAGTGCCACTCCTAGATGGGCCCGGTGTTTGTGTCGGCCACTAGGGTCGCTAATCTTACTCACACAGTCAGCTACCTCATTGCGCCTCTTTTTTTCTTTGCGTCATGTGCTGTTTGGGGAGGGTTTTTTGGAAGGGACATCCTGCGTGACACTGCAGTGCCACTCCTAGATGGGCCCGGTGTTTGTGTCGGCCACTAGGGTCGCTAAT
Organism: Pseudophryne corroboree; assembly: GCF_028390025.1. Taxonomy (NCBI): domain Eukaryota; kingdom Metazoa; phylum Chordata; class Amphibia; order Anura; family Myobatrachidae; genus Pseudophryne; species Pseudophryne corroboree. Next base: position 831,033,987 of record NC_086447.1, on the reverse strand, counting down.
CTTACTCACACAGTCAGCTACCTCATTGCGCCTCTTTTTTTCTTTGCGTCATGTGCTGTTTGGGGAGGGTTTTTTGGAAGGGACATCCTGCGTGACACTGCAGTGCCACTCCTAGATGGGCCCGGTGTTTGTGTCGGCCACTAGGGTCGCTTATCTTACTCACACAGTCAGCTACCTCATTGCGCCTCTTTTTTTCTTTGCGTCATGTGCTGTTTGGGGAGGGTTTTTTGGAAGGGACATCCTGCGTGACACTGCAGTGCCGCTCCTAGATGTGCCCGGTGTTTGTGTCGGCCACTAGGGTCGCTAATCTTACTCACACAGCTACCTCATTGCGCCTCTTTTTTTCTTTGCGTCATGTGCTGTTTGGGGAGGGTTTTTTGGAAGGGCCATCCTGCGTGACACTGCAGTGCCACTCCTAGATGGGCCCGGTGTTTGTGTCGGCCACTAGGGTCGCTAATCTTACTCACACAGCTACCTCATTGCGCCTCTTTTTTTCTTTGCGTCATGTGCTGTTTGGGGAGGGTTTTTTGGAAGGGACATCCTGCGTGACACTGCAGTGCCACTCCTAGATGGGCCCGGTGTTTGTGTCGGCCACTAGGGTCGCTAATCTTACTCACACAGTCAGATACCTCATTGCGCCTCTTTTTTTCTTTGCGTCATGTGCTGTTTGGGGAGGGTTTTTTGGAAGGGCCATCCTGCGTGACACTGCAGTGCCACTCCTAGATGGGCCCGGTGTTTGTGTCGGCCACTAGGGTCGCTAATCTTACTCACACAGCTACCTCATTGCGCCTCTTTTTTTCTTTGCGTCATGTGCTGTTTGTGGAGGTTTTTTTGGAAGGGCCATCCTGCGTGACACTGCAGTGCCACTCCTAGATGGGCCCGGTGTTTGTGTCGGCCACTAGGGTCGCTAATCTTACTCACACAGCTACCTCATTGCGCCTCTTTTTTTCTTTGCGTCATGTGCTGTTTGGGGAGGGTTTTTTGGAAGGGACATCCTGCGTGACACTGCAGTGCCACTCCTAGATGGGCCCGGTGTTTGTGTCGGCCACTAGGGTCGCTTATCTTACTCACACAACGACCTCGGTGCAAATTTTAGGACTAAAAATAATATTGTGAGGTGTGAGGTATTCAGAATAGACTGAAAATGAGTGTAAATTATGGTTTTTGAGGTTAATAATACTTTGGGATCAAAATGACCCCCAAATTCTATGATTTAAGCTGTTTTTTAGTGTTTTTGGAAAAAAACACCCGAATCCAAAACACACCCGAATCCGACAAAAAAAATTCGGTGAGGTTTTGCCAAAACGCGTTCGAACCCAAAACACGGCCGCGGAACCGAACCCAAAACCAAAACACAAAACCCGAAAAATTTCAGGCGCTCATCTCTAATTACACTGAGTAATTTATAAACTTTAATTAGTAACCATATGAGTAATTTTCCAGGATGTTCTTACTGTAGAAGCCTAAATCAATGTACTTATCAGAAGTGCATGAGATATATGATATACAAATTCTAAGGTGTTTATTTTTTTTATTTTTTTTGGGGGGCGGGGGTATTTTTTATTTACAGTATTATGTTGAGGCAGCTAAGCAATTTCAGGGTTCTTGCAGTTTACAGGTTGCACTGTGTTGCTCTTTTTTTTTTAAATGCCTAAAATAGCAGCTGAATTGGCAATGTGATTCTTTATTCCCAGTCTGCAGTAACTGAACTGTGAGATAAAACCTTATAGAGAACACAGAGCAGATTAAATGTTTCTAGTCAGTTCAAGATTGGTCTGGTACATGCATTTGGTCTGGGACTTCTGGGCTATCAAAAACTTTTGCTCTTGTTTGTCATTACAAATGAGGTCATACCCCTGATGTTTTTGCACAAACATATGGAGAACACATTTTTGGAGGTGTGCACTATACTGCCTCTGCCTCTTAGTTACAGTAGACATAAGGCACATGCACCATCTGCATGTGTGGCACCCAGTGACGTGCGGTGAGGTCTTTGGCTGGGGAGGCACATATATATCTCCATCTGCCCCCTCTCTCACTGGAGATGTGTGTGCAGGCCAGAGTGTAGATGCCGCTTAGGGCCGGTGCAAGGGTGTTCGGTGCCCTCCTGCAAACTATAAAATTGTGCCCTCCCTCCCTTAACTCATAAAGGGACAGCGTGCATCACAAAAGAGGGGTGTATTTTCACAAGGAAGGGCTGTGAGCACAATAGTACCTGAGAATAGTACCTCCAATTCAAATTACGCCACACTGTAGCACAATCTTATTCACATTACACTGTATGTAGTCCCCATGATTCATGTTACACAACATAGTAGTGTCCCTTATACTTATGTCCAGCATTGATTGGGTTTCTGTTTATTTTTTTTAAGCTATTATCCCCAGCACTGCCTGAGGATATGTTTTCTTCTCTCTTTTTACTCTTCTCTCTCAGCTCCCCTTTTCCCCATCTATTTCCCTTCCCTCTTTCCCTTTCTTACTCCCACTACTTTGAGAGTCACAGGGAGGGTGAGTGTGAGGGCAGGGACGCTGAGGGGGAGATACAGGGAGGGTGAGGGCAGGGATGCTGAGGGGGAGATACAGGGATGCTGAGGGGGAGGGTGAGGGCAGGGACGCTGAGGGGGCGATACAGGGAGGGTGAGGGCAGGGATGCTGAGGGGGAGGGTGAGGGCAGGGACACTGAGGGGGAGATATAGGAAGGGTGAGGGCAGGGATGCTGAGGGGGAGGGGGAGGGCAGGGACGCTGAGGGGGAGATACAGGGAGGGTGAGGGCAGGAAAGCTGACGGGGAGTGTGAGGGCAGGGACACTGAGAGGGGAGATACAGGGAGGGAGAGGACAGGGACACTGAGGGGAGATATAGGAAGGGTGAGGGCAGGGATGCTGAGGGGGAGGGTAAGGGCAGGGACACAAAGGGGGAGATACAGGGAGGGTGAGGGCAGGAAAGCTGACGGGGAGATACAGGGAGGGTGAGGACAGGGACACTGAGGGGGAGATAAAGGAAGGGTGAGGGCAGGGATGCTGAGGGGGAGGGTAAGGGCAGGGACGCAAAGGGGGAGATACAGGGAGGGTGAGGGCAGGAAAGCTGACGGGGAGATATAGAGAGGGTGAGGACAGGGACGCTGACGGGGGAGATACAGGGAGGGTGAGGACAGGGACGCTGAGGGGGGAGATACAGGGAGGGTGAGGACAGGGACGCTGAGGGGGAGATACAGGGAGGGTGAGGGCAGGAAAGCTGACGGGGAGTGTGAGGGCAGGGACGCTGAGGGGGGAGATACAGGGAGGGTGAGGACAGGGACACTGAGGGGGGAGATACAGGGAAGGTGAGGACAGGGACGCTGAGGGGGGAGATACAGGGAGGGTGAGGGCAGGGACGCTGAGGGGGAGATACAGGGAGGGTGAGAGCAGGAAAGCTGACTGGGAGTGTGAGGGCAGGGACGCTGAGGAGGGAGATACAGGGAGGGTGAGAACAGGGACGCTGAGGGGGGAGATACAGGGAGGGTGAGGACTGGGACGCTGAGGGGGAGATACAGGGAGGGTGAGGGCAGGAAAGCTGACGGTGAGGGTGAGGGCAGGAAAGCTGACGGGGAGTGTGAGGGCAGGGACACTGAGGGGGGAGATACAGGGAGGGTGAGGACAGGGACGTGGAGGGCGGAGAAACAGGGAGGGTGAGGGCAGGGATGCTGAGGGGGAGGGTAAGGGCAGGGACGCAAAGGGGGAGATACAGGGAGGGTGAGGGCAGGAAAGCTGACGGGGAGTGTGAGGGCAGGGACGCTGAGGGGGGAGACACAGGGAGGGTGAGGACAGGGATGCTGAGGGGGAGATACAGGGAGGGTGAGGACAGGGACGCTGAGGGGGAGATACAGGGAGGGTGAGGGCAGGGATGCTGAGGGGGAGGGTGAGGGCAGGGACGCTGAAGGGGAGATACAGGGAGGGTGAGGGCAGGAAAGCTGACGGGGAGGGTGAGGGCAGGGACGCTGATGAGGGAGATACAGGGAGGGTGAGGACAGGGACGCTGAGGGGGAGATACAGGGAGGGTGAGGGCAGGGATGCTGAGGGGGAGGGTGAGGGCAGGGACGCTGAGGGGGAGATAAAGGGAGGGTGAGGGCAGGAAAGCTGACGGGGAGTGTGAGGGCAGGGACACTGAGGGGGGAGATACAGGGAGGGTGAGGACAGGGACGCTGAGGGCGGAGATACAGGGAGGGTGAGGGCAGGGATGCTGAGGGGGAGGGTAAGGGCAGGGACGCTGAGGGGGAGATACAGGGAGGGTGAGGGCAGAGACGCTGAGGGGGAGATACAGGAAGGGTGAGGGCAGGGATGCTGAGGGGGAGATACAGGGAGGGTGAGGGCAGGAAAGCTGAGGGGGAGATACAGGGAGGGTGAGGACAGGGACGCTGAGGGGGGAGATACAGGGAGGGTGAGGACAGGGACACTGAGGGGGGAGATACAGGGAGGGTGAGGACAGGGACGCTGAGGGGGAGATACAGGGAGGGTGAGGGCAGGAAAGCTGACGGGGAGTGTGAGGGCAGGGACGCTGAGGGGGGAGATACAGGGAGGGTGAGGACAGGGACGCTGAGGGGGGAGATACAGGGAGGGTGAGGGCAGGGACGCTGAGGGGGAGATACAGGGAGGGTGAGGGCAGGAAAGCTGACGGGGAGTGTGAGGGCAGGGACGCTGAGAGGGGAGATACAGGGAGGGTGAGGACAGGGACGCTGAGGGGGGCGATACAGGGAGGGTGAGGACAGGGACGCTGAGGGGGAGATACAGGGAGGGTGAGGGCAGGAAAGCTGACGGGGAGGGTGAGGGCAGGAAAGCTGACGGGGAGTGTGAGGGCAGGGACACTGAGGGGGGAGATACAGGGAGGGTGAGGACAGGGACGCTGAGGGCGGAGATACAGGGAGGGTGAGGGCAGGGATGCTGAGGGGGAGGGTAAGGGCAGGGACGCAAAGGGGGAGATACAGGGAGGGTGAGAGCAGGAAAGCTGAGGGGGAGATACAGGGAGGGTGAGGACAGGGACGCTGAGGGGGAGATACAGGGAGGGTGAGGGCAGGAATGCTGAGGGGGAGGGTGAGGGCAGGGACGCTGAAGGGGAGATACAGGGAGGGTGAGGGCAGGAAAGCTGACGGGGAGGGTGAGGGCAGGGACGCTGAGGGGGGAGATACAGGGAGGGCGAGGACAGGGACGTTGAGGGGGAGATACAGGGAGGGTGAGGGCAGGGATGCTGAGGGGGAGGGTGAGGGCAGGGACGCTGAGGGGGAGATACAAGGAGGGTGAGGGCAGGAAAGCTGACGGGGAGTGTGAGGGCAGGGACACTGAGGGGGGAGACACAGGGAGGGTGAGGACAGGGACGCTGAGGGCGGAGATACAGGGAGGGTGAGGGCAGGAAAGCTGACGGGGAGTGTGAGGGCAGGGACACTGAGGGGGGAGATACAGGGAGGGTGAGGACAGGGGCGCTGAGGGCGGAGATACAGGGAGGGTGAGGGCAGGGATGCTGAGGGGGAGGGTAAGGGCAGGGACGCTGAGGGGGAGATAGAGGGAGGGTGAGGGCAGGGACGCAAAGGGGGAGATACAGGGAGGGTGAGGGCAGGGATGCTGAGGGGGATGGTGAGGGCAGGGACGCTGAGGGGGAGATAGAGGGAGGGTGAGGGCAGGAAAGCTGACGGGGAGTGTGAGGGCAGGGAAGCTGAGGGGGGAGATACAGGGAGGGTGAGGACAGGGATGCTGAGGGGGAGATACAGGGAGGGTGAGGGCAGGGATGCTGAGGGGGAGATACAGGGAGGGTGAGGGCAGGGATGCTGAGGGGGAGGGTGAGGGCAGGGACGCTGAGGGGGAGATACAGGGAGGGTGAGGGCAGGGATGCTGAGGGGGAGATACAGGGAGGGTGAGGGCAGAGACGCTGAGGGGGGAGATACAGGGAGGGTGAGGACAGGGATGCTGAGGGGGAGATACAGGGAGGGTGAGGGCAGGGATGCTGAGGGGGAGGGTGAGGGCAGAGACGCTGAGGAGGAGATACAGGGAGGGTGAGGGCAGAGACGCTGAGGGGGAGATACAGGGAGGGTGAGGGCAGGGATGCTGAGGGGGAGATACAGGAAGGGTGAGGGCAGGGATGCTGAGGGGGAGATACAGGGAGGGAGAGGGCAGGAAAGCTGAGGGGGAGATACAGGGAGGGTGAGTGCTGGAAAGCTGAAGGGGAGGGTGAGGGCAGGGACGCTGAGGGGGAGATACAGGGAGGGTGAGGGCAGGGATGCTGAGGGGGAGATACAGGGATGCTGAGGGGGAGGGTGAGGGCAGGGACGCTGAGGGGGCGATACAGGGAGGGTGAGGGCACGGACGCTGAGGGGGAGATACAGGGATGCTGAGGGGGAGGGTGAGGGCAGGGACGCTGATGAGGGAGATACAGGGAGGGTGAGGGCAGGAAAGCTGACGGGGAGGGTGAGGGCAGGGACGCTGAGGGGGAGATACAGGGAGGGTGAGGGCAGGGATGCTGAGGGGGAGATACAGGGAGGGTGAGGGCAGGAAAGCTGAGGGGGAGATACAGGGAGGGTGAGGGCAGGAAAGCTGACGGGGAGGGTGAGGGCAGGGACGCTGAGGGGGAGATACAGTGAGAGTGAGGGCAGGGATGCTGAGGGGGAGATACAGGGAGGGTGAGGGCAGGAAAGCTGAGGGGGAGATACAGGGAGGGTGAGGGCAGGAAAGCTGACGGGGAGTGTGAGGGCAGGGACACTGAGGGGGGAGATACAGTGAGGGTGAGGACAGGAAAGCTGAGGGGGAGATACAGGGAGGGTGAGGGCAGGAAAGCTGATGGGGAGGGTGAGGGCAGGGACGCTGAGGGGGAGATACAGGGAGGGTGAGGGCAGGGATGCTGAGGGGGAGATACAGGAAGGGTGAGGGCTGGAAAGCTGAAGGGGCGGGTGAGGGCAGGGATGCTGACGGGGAGTTAGAGGGCATGTGAGGATAGGGATGCTGAGAGGGAGTTACAGGGAGGGTGAGAGCAGGAAAGCTGAAGGGGAGTGTGAGGGCAGGGACGCTGAGAGGGGAGATACAGGGAGGGTGAGGACAGGGACGCTGAGGGGGGCGATACAGGGAGGGTGAGGACAGGGACGCTGAGGGGGAGGGTGAGTGCAGGAAAGCTGACGGGGAGTGTGAGGGCAGGGACACTGAGGGGGGAGATACAGGGAGGGTGAGGACAGGGACGCTGAGGGGGGAGATACAGGTAGGGTGAGGGCAGGGACGCTGAGGGGGAGATACAGGGAGGGTGAGAGCAGGAAAGCTGTCGGGGAGTGTGAGGGCAGGGACGCTGAGAGGGGAGATACAGGGAGGGTGAGGACAGGGACGCTGAGGGGGGCGATACAGGGAGGGTGAGGACAGGGACGCTGAGGGGGAGATACAGGGAGGGTGAGGGCAGGAAAGCTGACGGGGAGGGTGAGGGCAGGAAAGCTGACGGGGAGTGTGAGGGCAGGGACACTGAGTGGGGAGATACAGGGAGGGTGAGGACAGGGACGCTGAGGGCGGAGATACAGGGAGGGTGAGGGCAGGGATGCTGAGGGGGAGGTTAAGGGCAGGGACGCAAAGGGGGAGATACAGGGAGGGTGAGGGCAGGAAAGCTGACGGGGAGTGTGAGGGAAGGGACGCTGAGGGGGGAGATACAGGTAGGGTGAGGACAGGGACGCTGAGGGGGAGATACAGGGAGGGTGAGGACAGGGACGCTGAGGGGGAGATACAGGGAGGGCGAGGGCAGGGATGC